>NW_022437220.1:0-1436 GCF_009761245.1 Sapajus apella
GTCCAGCTCCTGCAGCACCTGGGCCAGGTGCCCGCCCTGCTGGGTCAGCCCCCAGCCGGCCACACTGCACCGGGCCCCCACCGCAGGCACCTGTGACTTACTGGGCAAGGCCAGGGGCCGGATGGTCCTGCTGGGCTTCACTTTCCCTTCCAGCTGCGAGTGACAGGAAGGGGCAGGTGAGGGGGACAGGCCGGCGGCGGGGTCCGTGGGGTGCTGAGTTCTCCCCCCGCCCATCCCCGTGCGCACCTTGAGCAGAGCGAGGTCATTCTCCAGGACAGGGGGCGGTCTGTAGCGAGGGTGCTGCACGATGGACTTGATGTGGAAGGTGAGGCCCGGCCCGCCCAGGGCGTGGAGCCCCAGCACCAACCTCAGCCCGGCCGTCCTGAGGACAGAGGGGGTCAGGGTGCCGCTGCCTGGCCCGCCGTGGACGACCCCCCGTGCCTGTCGCCCACGGCCGTCACTCACAGCCGCAGCCCCTCGCAGGCCTTGGCTCTCACCAGCCCTTCCCTGTGTCTGTTCAACCCACCTCCTCCAGGAAGCCCTCCCTGCTCTCACCCCTGCCTCAGACTTCTGCCCGGCCCGGGCCCCAGGCAAGGGCTGTGTGTCTGAAAATGCCAACCCCAAGCCTACAGCTTCACAAAAACCAGCCCTGGGAACTTCCTTCACGTGGGGCCCCAGGCTCAACCGCAGTGATTTGCACAGTTTGGCACATGCCAATCCTCCTAACTGTGCCCAAACTAGACAGCCAAGCTCGCTTTCCACAGGACTGAGGGCTCACTTCTTGCCACCTTGATGGTGGGGCTTCCTGGCATGCAGCAGAGCTGGGAGGCAGTCACAACGCACTCCATCCACACCAGGAACTGGATGTCTTCACACAGGAGGCTCCAGAGCGCCTCCTGTGAGCACCTGGATCAAGCTACACCTGAAGCTAGACCTCCTCCTAGACTTTGCTGTTACACAAGCTGGCAGATCCCTTTTTGTTATTTTGACCATCTTGACCTGGGCTGTGTATGACTGGCCAGTCCTGAGGTAAGGCAACTCCAGGATGGGTCATTTAGTGGCTCCCCAATTTTGTGGAACGCAGGTCAATTCCTGCACCACCCTCAAAGGCCAGCTTTGTCGTCCTGGCATCAGGTGGCAAACACCCCACCTGACCCTCCTTCCCCAGTGCAGAGGTCCCAGACTAAGTTGGATCCATCAGCAGGTGAATGGACAGACACAATCTGCTCCGTCCACACCAGGACTGTGGCTCAGCCATGACAGGACCCAGGGTGAGACACAACCCACTCTGTCTACACCAGGACTGTGACTAAGTCGTGGAAGGACTCAGGCTCTGACACAATCCGCGCCATCCACACCAGGACCGTGGCTCAGCTGTAACAGGATCCAGGCTCAGACACAACCCGCTCTGTCCACACCAGGACAGTGGCTCAGCC
>NW_022437220.1:1446-2237 GCF_009761245.1 Sapajus apella
GGCTCAGACACAACCCGCTCTGTCCACACCAGGACAGTGGCTCAGCCGTGGAAGGATCCAGGCTCTGCCAGTGCCTCTTGCCAATAGCAGACCTCCAGGAGTCCCACAGCTGCAGGCCACTTAGACCTGCCTAGGCCATCACCGGAAGAGAAGGGGCTCCCACAATTGGCCTAAATCTACCAGAACCCACCCTCTGTGGAGAACGGGGGCCGTGGGATGGATTCCCCGGACCCCTGGGGGGTGGGGCAGGGTACTCACCGCTGGGGCAGGCAGTGCGCGGCTGTCAGCACCCACTTTGGGTGCACCAGGACCCCCCCGCACAGGTGGGAGCCGTTCCTCTGCAGCGAGGCCATGTATGGGCGTGAGTGGGGGGCCGCCTCCTGGCCCCCAATAATCTGGGCTGCAAAGGAGCTGCCTGCCGGGGTGGGGAAAAAGAGCCAGGTTGGGGCTGCGTGTTCCCACCCCTGCTGAGACTGTCCTTGCCCAGCTCAGAGGCCTAGGACCCTGAACAGATGCGCCATCCTAATGACAACCCCAGCGTTCCCTGAAACTTCTAGGCTGACATGTGGGGGCGGCCCTTGGTCCCTCCCATCCCCCCCCCGCCCTCCCAACCCCCTCTCCAGGACCTTCCCAGGCCCCACGGGGCCCCACAGCCTAGGGGAGTCCACAGCCAGAGGAGTCCTTCAAAATGTGCAACAGGCCAGGTGCAGGTGGCTCATGCCTGTGATCCCAGCACTTTGGGGAGCTAAGGAGGGAGGGTCACTCAAGGCCAGGAGTTCAAGACCAGCCTG
>NW_022437220.1:2337-2854 GCF_009761245.1 Sapajus apella
CTCACCGCAACCTCCGCCTCCTGGGTTCAGGCAATTCTCCTGCCTCAGCCTCCTGAGTAGCTGGGATTACAGGCACGCGCCACCATGCCCAGCTAATTTTTTGTATTTTTAGTAGAGACGGGGTTTCACCATGTTGACCAGGATGGTCTTGATCTCTTGACCTCGTGATCCACCCGCCTCGGCCTCCCAAAGTACTGGGATTACAGGCTTGAGCCACCGCGCCCATCCTCTATTTATTTTTTTGAGACGGAGTCTTGCTGTGGTTGCCCGGGCTGCAGTGCAGTGGCGTGATCTCAGCTCACCGCAACCTCCGCCTCCCGGGTTCAAGTGATTCTCTTGACTCAGCCTCCCGAGTAGCTGGGATTACAGATGCATGCCACCATACCTGGCTAATTTTTTGTATTTTTAGTAGAGATGGGGTTTCACTATGTTGGCCAGGCTGGTCTCAAACTCCTGACCTCAGGCGATCCACCCGCCTCAGCCTCCCAAAGTGCTTGGGATTACAGGTGTGAGCCAC
>NW_022437220.1:2954-37855 GCF_009761245.1 Sapajus apella
CTCCGCCTCCCGGGTTCAAGCGATTCTCCTGCCTCAGCCTCCCGGGTATCTGGGATTACAGGCGTGCGCCACCATGCCTGGCTAATTTTTGTATTTTTAGTAGAGACGGGGTTTCACCATGTTGGCCAGGACGGTCTAGGTCTTCTGAGCTCGTGATCTGCCCACCTCGGCCTCCCAAAGTGCTGTGATTACAGGCGTGAGCCACTGCACCCAGCCTACAAAAACTTTTTTTCTTTTTTCTTTTTTTTGAGATACAATCTTGCTCTGTTGCCCTGGCTGGAGTGCCATGCAGTGATCTCAGCTCACCACAACCTCGGCGTCCCGGGTTCAAGCGAGTCTCCTGCCTCAGCCTCCCTGTGATTACAGGCTCATGCCACAAAGCCCAGCTAATTTTTGTATTTTTAGTAAAGACAGGGTTTCACCTTGTTGGTCAGGCTGGTCTCGAACTCCTGACCTCGTGGTTTACCCGTCTCGGCCTCCCAAAGTGCTGGGATTACAGGTGTGAGCCACTGTGCCTGGCCAAAAAAAACTTTCTAAAAACTTAACCGGGCATGGTTGTGGGTGCCTGTGGTCCCAGCTACTCGGGAGGCTGAGGCAGGAGAATCGTTGGAGCCCGGGGGCAGAGGTGGGGATGAGCCAAGATGGCGGTGCCATTGCATTCCGTCTCATAATAAATAAATAAGCAAAAACCAGATTCCCACCAGCAGAGAAACGGGCTCCTCAAACACTGTGGGTAGGAACGGGAGGCAGGGCAGTCACCCAGGAAGTTCCTCAAATGCGAAGTCAGAGCCACCTCGTGACTCAGCAGCCGACTCCCGGATACACACCCAGGAGGAATGAAAACGCAGAAACTGCACACAGACGCTCACAGCAGCGTGAGTCCTAGCCATCAGGAGAGCGTGGGAACAGCCAAAGCGTCCATCCAGGGCGGGGTGGGTCAGCACCGCGCGGCCGTCCACACCACGGAAGACAACTCGCCCGTGGAAAGGAGCGTGGCTGGGCGCGGTGGCTCACACCTGTAATCCCGGCACTTTGGGAGGCCGAGGCGGGTGGATCACCTGAGGTCAGGAGTTCGAGACCAGCCTGATCAACATTGAGAAACCCCATCTGTCCTAAAAATACAAAAATTAGCCGGGCATGGTGGCGCACACCTGTAATCCCAGCTACTCAGGAGGCTGAGGCAGGAGAATTGCTTGAACCCGGGAGGCGGAGGCTGCAGTGAGCCGAGATCACAGCATTGCGCTCCAGCCTGGGCAACAACGAGGAAAAAAGAAAAAGAAAAGGAGCGTGACTCTGACCCCGCTGCAACCCCGCCTCCTGGGTTCAAGCGATTCTCCTGCCCCAACTTCCTGAGCAGCTGGGATTACAGGTGCCCGCCATTAGAGCCAGCTAACTGTATTTTAATAGAGACAGCGTTTTGCTATGTTGGCCAGGCTGGTCTCGAACTCCTGACTCCACATGATCCACCCACCTTGGTCTTCCAACGTGCTGGGATTACAGGCGTGAGCCACCGCGCCCGGCCACGCTTCTTTTTTTTTTTTTTTTTTCAGATAGAGTCTTGCTGTGTCGCCCAGGCTGGAGTGCAACGGCATGAACTCTGCTCACTGCAACCTCCGCCTCCTGGGTTCAAGCAATTCTCCTGCCTCCACCTCCTGAGTAGCTGGGATTACAGGCGCCCGCCACCACGCCCGGCTAATTTTTTTTTAGTTTTAGTAGAGATGGGGCTTCACCCTGTTGGCCAGGCTGGCCTCAAACTCCTGACCTCCCACGCCTGTAATCCCAGCACTTTGGGAGGCCGAGGCGGGTGGTTCACCTGAGGTCAGGAGTTCGAGACCAGCCTGACCAACACGGTGAAACCCCGTCTCTGCCAAAAACACAGAAATTAGCTGGGTGTGGTGGTGGATGCCTGTAATCCCAGCTGCTCGGGAAGCTGAGACACGAGAATCACTTGAGCCCAGGAGACGGAAGTTGCAGTGAGCTGAGACCACACCACTGTACTCCAGTCTGGGCAACAAGGGGGGAACTCCATCTCAAAAAAAAAAAAAACAAAAAAGAAAACCACCCACCCATGACCCCCAAGCCCCCCGTGGCCCTGCTGACCACCTTCTCTCTCCTCCCTTCTCCCGACACTCGGGTCCCTGCTACGCCTGCAAGCTGCCCGCACCCCACCTAGCTGCCCGCACCCCACCTAGCTGCCTGTGCACCTCCCCACCCCCGGCCCGGCTTCCTCCCTTGGTTTCTGCTCCTCTCGCCGCAGAGGCCCCCCAGCCGCCCTCTTGCCCTCTCTGCCCTTCCTCTGCTCTGCCAGCCTCCCAGCACCCACCCCTCCCAGACTGTGGTGCACAGCCTCGCGCCTGGCCCGTCTCTCCCGGGCAGACAGGCGGGCAGGCCCCAGGCCTGTCTCGGGTACAGCAGGCCTAGAACAGGGCGTGGCCTGCAAATACGGAGGGATACACGGCAGAAAGGGAGAAGAGGAGGAGGGACAGAGGAAGGAAGGAGGGAAGGATGGAAGGAGGAGGGGGTGATGGATGGAAGGAGGGAAGGAGGGAGGAAAGGAGAGAAACATGATAGATGGATGGGTGGGTACCTGAAAGGAAGGAGGGGAAGATGATGGGTGGATGGAAGCAAGGAGGAATGAACGATGGAGGGAAGGAGGGATGGATGATGCATGGATGGGTGGAAGGAGGGATGATGGATGGACGGACAGAGGGAAGGAAGGAAGGGTGAAGGGAGGGAGGGAGGGAGGGACGACGGACCCATGGGAGGAAAAAAAGAATGGGTCAGGCGCGGTGGCTCACGCCTGTAATCCAAGCACTCTGGAGGCCAGGGCGGGCGGATCACCTGAGGTTGGGAGTTCAAGACCAACCTGACCAATATGGTGAAGCCCTGTCTTTAAAATTAAAAAAAAGAAAAAGAAGAATGGGAGGATGATAGATGGCTGAGGGATGGATGGCTGGATCTACCTCCGCCCATCTGCTTAGGTCCCCAGCTCACCAGAGCCCCTCACCCAGTCCAGCCGGCACAGGAACCACTGCCCACCTCCCTCCTCTCTCACTGCTGGGCACCTAATCCCGCCACACCTTCGGTTATAGGAGGCAGCCGGTGGGGAGGGAGCGCCGGCTCTGCGCTCCCAGCTGGGGCGTTTCCTAGCCGGGCCTCAGTTTCCTGCTCTGCACCTCGGGTGTGATGGGGGCCCTGCCTTCTGGGTGCCGCCGGGAGGATGGACGAGGTGAGCCGGTGGACGGCGGCACTTCCCAGTGCTTGGGGTGAAGGTGAGGAGCTTGGGATGCCCCCTGGTCTGTCTTCCCGCCAAGCAATGACGAATCTCCACTCTTACGCCGAGGATGCTGCCGCCCACGCCTAACCCCCCATCCAGGGACCCCCAAGAGCTCTGGGCCTCAGTGACCCCCTGCACTCTGGCTCCCACTCACCTGCCGACAGGGCCCCCAGGGCCAACACCAGGAGTGAAGACACACAGGCCTCCATGCTGCTGCAGACACCCAGCACGTATGCCAGCAACCCCCGACCCCGTCCCTATGGCTTCCTGTGGGGGAGGTGACAGTCACAGCCCCACCCACAGCCACACACCCAAAACCCCTCCACCCATGAACACGTTAGAAAGTGTTTCTCAAACAGAAGGACTCAAGATGAAGCCATGATCACACCTGAGAAAGTACCAAAACTTTCTTATTTTTAGACAGCCAGGCTGGAGGGGTGTGATCGCAGCAGCCTCAGACTCCTGGGCTCATGTGATCCTCCTGCGTCAGCCTCCTGAGTACCTGGGACGACAGGCGCTACCACCGTGTGGGTGATATTTTTTTTTCATTTTTTGAGACAGAGTCTGGCTCTGTCACCCAGGCTGGAGTGCAGCGGCTTGATCTCCGCTCACCACAACCTCCGCCTCCCGAGTAGCTGGGGTTATAGGCACGCATCACCACGCCCGGCTAATTTTTGAGTTTTTTTTTTAGTAGAAATGGGGTTTCACCATCTTGGCCAGGCTGGTCTCAAACTCGTGACCTCAGGTGATCTGCCTGCCTCGGTCTCCCAAAGTGCTGGGATTACAGGCGTGAGACATGTGGCGAACTTTAAAATTAATTGTAGAGACAGGGTTACGCCACATTGCCCAGGCTGATCCTGAGCTTAGCTCAAGCAATTCCCCTGTCTTGGCCTCCCAAAATGTTGGGGTTACAGGAGTCACTGTACCCAGCCGTTGACAAATTTCGGGTGTTGAATATAAAGTGTTCAAATCACCCTAATTGTATTTGTTTTAGTTTCAGTGAGGTTTTTTTTTGTTTGTTTGTTTTTAAAGATGGGGTTTCACCATGATGGCCAGGCTGGTCTTGAACTTCTGACCTCACGTGATCCACCCACCTCAGCCTCCCAAAGTGCTAGGATTACAGGCGTTTGAGCCACCACGCCCGGCCGAGTTTTTTCTTTGCCGATTTTTTGTTATTCTGATAAAACATGTAGAAAACGTCCTTTATGCCGGTCCAGCGGCTCACGCCTGTAATCCCAGCACTTTGGGAGGCCAGGGCAGGTGGATCACAAGGTCTAGACATCAAGACCAGCCTGGCCAACATGGTGAAACCCGGTCTCTACTAAAAATACAAAAAATTAGCCGGACATGGTGGTAGGTGCCTGCAGTACCAGCTCCTTGGGAGGCTGAGGCAGGAGAATCACTTGAACCTGGGAGGCGGAGGTTGCAGTGAGCCGAGATCGTGCCACTGCACTCCAGCCTGAGGGACAGAGCTCCATGTTCAGTTGTGTGGACGGACCACACTGTTTATCCAGTCACCGGTGGACGGGTATTTGGGCTGTTTTAGCTTTCGGTTTTCATGAATAGTAATACTGGCCGGGGGCGGTGGCTCACACCTGTCATCCCAGCACTCTGGGAGACAGGCAGGATCGCCTGAGCCCAGGAGGTTGAGGCTGCAGTGAGCCGTGATTGTGCCATTGCACTCCACCCTGGCAACACAGCAAGACCCTGTGTGAAAAATAAGTAACTTTTCAAAATTAAAGGTGTCCAGAAGAAATTGATCAGCAAAGGCTGCACTCCCCTGCCGTGCTCTGGGGCCTGGGAGCTCCCACCGACAGCGTGAAGCCGGGTGCGTTTAAGGAGCTCGAATTTCTACCTCATTCAACCCTCACAACCGGGAGGAACGCCCATCAGTGTCAGCGTGACCAGACTTAGCAACTACAGACAGGGGTGCCCAGTAAAATGTCTATTTCACATAGAAAGCAAGTGAAGTTTTAGGGTATCCTGCAAATATAATGTGGTAAAGAGTAAAAACTGAGAGGCTGGGCACGGTGGCTCACACCTGTAGCCCCAGCACTTTTGGAGGCTGAGACGGGAGGATTGCGGGAGCCCAGGTTGAGACTCCAGTGAGCTATGATCGTGCCACTGCACTCCAGCCTGGGTGACACAGTGAGACCCTGTATCAAGAAACAAAAGTGTAAAACCAGATGGGGCCACACAGTAAGGTCCGTTTCTATAACAAATATGTGTACATGTGGCCCGGCGTGGTGGTGCACGCCTGTAATCGCAGCACTGTGGGAGACCAAGGCAGGTGGATCACCTGAGGTCAAGAGTTCGAAACCAGCCTGATCAACATGGTGAAACCCCATCTCTACTAAAAATACAAAAATGAGCTGGGCGTGGTGGCGCATGCCTGTAATCCCAGCTACTCGGGAGGCTGAGACAGGAGAATCGCTTGAACCCAGGAGGTGGAAGTTGCAGTTAGCCAAGATCATATCACTGCCCTCCAGCCTGGGCAACAGAGCAAGGCTCTGTCTCAAAAAAATAAATAAATAAAATAAAGAAAAGCAGGCTAGGTGCAGTGGCTCACCTGTAATCCCAGCACTTTGGGAGGCTGAGGGAGGTGGATCACCTGAGGTCAAGAGTTAGAAACCAGCCTGATCAACATGGAGAAACCCCATCTCTACTAAAAATACAAAATTAGCTAGGCGTGGTGGTACATGCCTGTAATCCCAGCTACTTGGGAGGCTGAGGCAGAACTGCATGAATCTGGGAGGTGGAGGTTGCAGTGAGCCGAGATCACACCATTGCACTCCAGCCTGGCAGCAAGAGTGAAACTCAGTCTCAAAAAGCAGCTAGGGACCATCCTGAGAATTGGGTGTGGCCGTGCCAATAAAGCTTTATTCACAATAGGGGTGGACACCAGGTGTGGTCCGGAGTGCCTCTCATACCTTGGGCTGGCCAGAGAACACCAGGCCGGTGGTGGTCAGATGACACTGCCCTGGGTCCTTCAAGTGGACTAGGTGCAGTGGCGCGGCGCGGCCTGGAGCCGGGAGAGGAGAGGCCGGCCATCTTGCCTGCCCCTGTAACGGCGGAACACGTCGGCACCTGCTGAGCGCCTGCAGGTTAACGCACCTGGGCTCCCGTGCAGGGCTCCAGGGCTCCGGGCCTCGATGAGCTCACTGCTTAGCAACACTGCAGTGCTTGGTGGACGAGGTAAACTGGACGGACGGCTTACGGGGGAGCAACGGAAGCAGCAGGGCCCACACCATCAAGCCAGACTCCCCTCAAACCCACCTCAGACAGGACAGGCGGTGGCCTGGGTCTAAGAGAAGCCAGAAATGTGAGCCCAGGAAAGGTGATGGGGCATCTGCCGAGGTGCAGCCAGGGTGCAGCTCAGAGGCCACAGGCCACGCACCCTACAGGGCCCGGGGGGGGCCTCACAGGTCCCCCGAGTGCCCTTCTGCACCCCATGCCCACCTGGCAGGGGCACCCAACTTCCAACCAATGCAGCCACATTTTGTCTGAACTTGGTGGGAAGGCCATCCTCACAGCTTGACCACCATGAATCCAGCCACTATGGGCTTTTCAGCTGCCCAAAAGCAAGGCCAGGAGCTCCTGGACACCTGAACACAGGCAGATTCCTTGGAGGCAGCGCACCCTGGGAGGGCAGGGAAGGGCGCCAAGCTTTACCCCACGATACAAAACGATTCCAGGGACTTCCTGATGCCAGGATGCGAGGTGCCTGCCCTGCGTGCCCAGGGCCACGGCTCTCCCACCCCGAGGGTCTGCCTGGACGGTGATGGAGCCCCCGTAGTGCTCATAGGGGCAATCTGTGGCCCTGAGCTGTCCCCGGAGTGCTGATGGGGGCATTTGTGGCCAAGGCGTCAGGATCAACACCCAGGCGGCTGCGGCCCTGGGACGAAGCTTTGCTGGACGCCTGCAGAGGCAGCTCCTGTCCCCTCAAAAGCACTTGGTCACAGGGAGGAACTTTCAGTTCACTGCAGGCTGGGGGAGGCCGCCCAGGCCCGTCTGACCCAAGTTTGGGAGCTACGGGCGGTGGGAGCCGGCTGCCCCCAGGCCTCCTGAGACAGGCCTCCCAGACCCACACCTGACGCAGCTGGGTCCCAGCAGGCTGGCCGTGTGCAGTCACTAATGGACCTGCAGGCTGCCTCTCCCTCCCCGCAGAGCTTCTGTGGCTTCTCATAAAGTAGTTTTATTTAGATTCCAAACAAACCAAAGCAGAGAGAAGAGTCGGCCACGGAGAATCTGTCCACTCGTGCTGGGATGTGGCTCCAGGCCCTGGGGCTGACACGCTGGGCTGGGACCCTCAGGCCGGCAGCCGCCCACCCACGTTCCCAGCTGCGCTCCCTGTGACTCCTCTGGGCTGCAGCCAGTCTGAAGCCGGGGCGCCTGGGCAGAGGCTGGGACTCTGCTCCCCTCCCGAGAGGACAGGTGGGCCGGCCACTCCCAAGCTGGGCCCCCGTCCACGGAGCCCAGAGTGACGTGGGTGGCGCTGGGGCAGCCCCTCTTCTCTGAAGCACATGAAAACCCAGAACAAACAAGGGAAAGGAGAAAAAGAGCCAAACGAAACCACCAGAGGGGAGGGGAGCAACACAAAACCTCGGTGAGGTAGTCTGTGGTCTAAGGATCCATACGGGCCCGGCCGCAGTTTATTCGGGCGGTGTCAGGACTCCTCGGTGCCCGAGTCGTCCTCGTCGTCCCCGAAGCAGCTGTCGGCGCCCCCCTCCGCCTCGCCGTCCTCATAGTAGTCGTCGTAGAAGAGGTCCGAGCCCTCGTCGGGCGCCGGCACCTTGGTCTTCACGCAGTACTCGGCCAGCGTGGTGGGCACCTTCACGCCGTCGCGCTCCGCGTCCACCTTGGTCCCCAGGACCTGCTTCCTGGTGGGACAGGATGGGTGAGGGCGCCACGCACGGGCCTGGACCCGGCCCCTGCCCCCACCCCCCATGCCCGACGCTCATCCCAACGCCCCTTAACGCGGCATTCAGCGGCCACGCAGGAACGCGCTCTGTGAGTGAGGAATTCCGGAAGGGAGACAGAGGACGGGGCTGGGGAGGGGCCGGAGGCGCAGGCAGGAGGCTGCCGGGCGCAGTGCGGTCACATCCGCCCATCCTGCTCTGAAGCACACCCCACAGGGACCCATCAGGAGCTGGAGAAAGTCACGACGCTGGGTGACAGGGAGTGCCCGTGTAGCCCCACGTTGGGGCAAAAGACTTTCCTGAGTGCAGGAGCAAAGGAAGTAGCTGGGGGTGACGGAGGACAGGAGGCAGGACTGTCCTGGAGCCGAGAACCAGCCCAGGTGGGACGGGAAACGCAGAGACGGCCAGAGCCTTGCCACACCCTCGCTAGGATTCTAAACCAAGGCAGGCCTGGACACCCCGGCCTCTGGCTAGAAGGGGGGATGAATTAGCACCAACTTTCCAGCGGGCACCATGGACACCAGGCCCTATAAGGCGGTCCTGCCCTGAGCTCCACCTCCATGACGCACATCAAGAATGTCCCTCCAGGGCTCCTGGCAAGGGGCTTCTGGGTGCCCGCACAGCAGGGCCGGGCTGCAGTGACCTCATTTGACGGAACACAGGAACAAGGCTGCAGCCTCAAGCGATGGGCTAGGGACTGCAACCCAGCCCTCAAGCCCCCATCACACACCAGAACGGCTCTGGGCCTGGCTGCTCCCAGGGTGTGTGGGTTCCACAGTGCCCGCACAGGAGGGCAGCAGGGAGTGGACAGACAGCCCCAAGCCCAGAGCTTCCAGTGGGGAGGCACGAGGCATGGAGGGCCGACGTCTGGCCTCCGGGACGTCCCTGGGCAGACCCAGCAGATGCCGCACTTTGTTTCCCGAGCTCTCCAGCAGAGTGGACGCAGAGGCTGAAGTGCGCAACAGGCGCCCTGAGGCCAGCACTGCCTGGGGGGGCACACGTGGGAAGGTGCAGCGGAGGGGCAGGGTGGGACCTGACCCGCCCGTGGCACACCCCAGCATGAACTGGAAGACTGTCTGGCCGTGCTGTCCAGCAAGACCAACAGCCCTGACCAAGCCAGGCTCACGGCACCTGCCCGGCACAGCACAGTGGGACTCTGGCTGCCACAAGGTGCGTGCGCGCGCGCGCGCACACACACACACACACGATTTAAAAACAGGCAGAAAGCAGCGACCACATCAGGCCACATGGGCACACGTGAGTTGGCCTGCAGGGAATTTCGAGGGATAAAAATAGTGTGGCTTTTATTTCTGTGCTGGGATCTGAGGGGGAGGTACATCAGGGAGGTGGCCAGGAAGAACCGGGCCAAGGAACCGGTCACATGGGCCAGGTGACACAGCTGGGCCAGGGCCGCTGAGGGCATCTGCACGGAGGGACTGCCAGGCCGGCTCCCCCCTGACCTCCAGAGGCCAGTGGGTGCTGGCAGAGCACCTCCCAGGATGCCACACTGTGGCTGCTCAGAGCAGAGACCGCCCAGCACCGTGACGCTGCCCTGGGACAACTCCACACCACCAGGAGCCAGCAAGTGCAGAAGGGAGTGCAGACGGAAGGCACCGGAAGCTCGTGGGGCCCGGGCCAGGGACACACCTGGAATATGGGTGCAACATTTTAAAGGTTGTTTTTTTTTTTTGGAGACAGAGTCTCACTGTGTCACCAGGCTGGAGTGCAATGGGGCGATCTTGGCTCACTGCAACCTCCGCCTCCTGGGTTCAAGCGATTCTCCTGCCTCAGCCTCACGAGTAGCTGGGATTACAGGCACGCGCCACCATGCCCAGCTAATTTTTGTATTTTTAGTAGAAACGAGGTTTTCACCACGTTGGCCAAGATGGGCTCGACCTCGTGATCCGCCTGCCTTGGCCTCCCAAAGTGCTGGGATTACAGGCGTGAGCCACGGCACCCAGCCTTAAAGGTTGTTTTTAAAATTCTGCTTGGCCCGGTGTGGTGGCTCACGCCTGTAATCCCAGCATTCTGGGAGGCCCAGATGGGCAGATCACGAGGTCAGAAGTTCAAAACCAGCCTGGCCAAGATGGCAAACCCCATCTCTACTAAAAATACAAAAGTTAGGCCGGGCGTGGTGGCTCAAGCCTGTAATCCCAGCACTTTGGGAGGCCGAGGCGGGTGGATCATGAGGTCAAGAGATCGAGACCATCTTGGTCAACACGGTGAAACCCCATCTCTACTAAAAATACAAAACATTAGCTGGGCATGGTGGTGCGTGCCTGTAATCCCAGCTACTCAGGAGGCTGAGGCAGGAGAATTGCCTGAACCCAGGAGGCGGAGGTTGCGGTGAGCCGAGATCGCGCCATTGCACTCCAGCCTGGGTAACAAGAGCGAAACTCCGTCCCCCCCAAAAAAAACAAAAACAAACAAACAAACAAAAAAACAAACAAAAGTCAGCCCGGTGCAGTGCAGGTACCTGTAGTCCCAGCTACTCAGCTGAGGCAGGAAAATCTTTTGAGCCTGGAGTGGAGGAGGCTGCCGTGAGCCAAGAATGCACCACTGCACTCCAACCTGGCGATAGTGTGAGACTTCATCTCAAAACAAACAAACAAACCCAAAAATACAAAAAGTTAGTTGGACATGGTGGCGGGCACCAGCAGTCCCAGCTACTCGGGAGGCTGAGGAAAGGGAATTGCTTGAATCTGGGACGCGGCGGTTGCAGTGAGCCGAGATCACCCCACTGCACTCCAGCCTGGGCAACAGAGCAAGACTTCGTCTTGAAAAACAAACAAACAAAAAACATTGAGGCTTCCAAGAGGGAATCCATGTGATCTCACTCAGAGAAAAGGAAACGGATAGGAAGCGTCTCTACGTAACAGGAAGAGCAGGAACCGTGAGGCTGTGAGCCCGTAAAGAAAACCTCGTCTGTGTATGCAGACACGCACATGTTCACACTTTCACATCAACACAAGACACCCATGAGAAAGGGCTGTGGGGCTCAGCTCTGGGGCACGAGGGGGACGGGACAGGGAGAGCTACCAGCCGGTACACACCGCCACGAAGGGGAGGCAGACCGCAGGCACGGAAGGCACCGGGAGGCGGCCGCACACCTGCGGCCAGAGCTTGCTGGGCCGAGCGCCTGCAGGGGCACTCCCCACACGAGTGGCACCAGCACTACTGACCAACAGTCACCAGCGCGCACACAGCGTGACCCCTTTTCTTCGCTAAAGCACAGGCATAAATAAACCGTCAAGCCTGAAAGAATCTACGGAAACATCGACCACTAGGCTGGGCGTGGTGGCTCACGCCGGTAATCCTAGCACTTTGGGAGACTGAGGCAGACAGATCATCTGAACTCGGGAGTTCGAGACCAGCCTGGCCAACATGGTGAAATCCCAACTCTAACTACAAAAAGTAGCCGGGCATGGTGGTGGGCATCTGTAAACCCAGCTACTGAGGAGGATCAGGCAGGAGAATAGCTTGAACCTGGGAAATGGAGACCGCACTGAGCCCAGATTGTGCCAGGGCACTCCAGCCTGGGTGACAGAGCGAGACCCCATCTCAGGAAAAAAAAAAAAAAAAAAAGGGCCAGGCTCAATGGCTCACGCCTGTAATCCTAGCACCATGGAGACCAAGGTGGGCAGATCCTGAGGTCAGGAGATCGAGACCACCCTAGCTAACAGGGTGAAACCCTAACTCTACTAAAAATACGAAGAAATCAGCCAGGCATGGCCTGTAGTCCCAGTTTATAGTCCCAGCTACTTGGGAGGCTGGGGCAGGAGAGGTGTTTGAACCTGGGAGGTGAACACTGTGGGGAGCTGAGATCACACCACTGCACTCCAGCCTGGGCCTCGAGGTGAGACTCTGCCTTAAAAAAAAAAAAGAGGAAAAGGGGCAAGAGGCTGGGCCCGGCCTCCACCTGTGACCGCTGCCTGTAAAGCAGCATCAGGACGCCCCTCCGCCCTCACCGGGACAGCAGGGCTGGGCGCTGCGCGATCACGGCTGCAGGCCTGACCTGCGTCTCTCCTCCCGTCCTGCCCGCCCTCACCGGATGATGTCCGTGTACTCCCGATCCTTCCCCTTGCTCTCTTTCCACTTCCTGTACATCACGGAGGCGTCCACGTTGGCGGGTGAGAAGGTGTTGGGCTCGTTGAGGAGGGAGATGACACTCAGGAGGATGGTCCTGTGGGGAGAGCGGCTGGAGCGGACCTGCCCGGGGAACCCCAGCCTTCCCGCCCAGCAGGCGACCTTCATCTGCCCTCATGGCCTCTGCTTGTGTCTCGGGCCCCCAGAACAGTAGGGGCTAGAACTGCACCAGCCTCCTGCCTCCCATGCCAGGACCAGGGAGGGCAGCAGGGCAGACCCCCTCCGTCAGACCCGGGGCTGCCCTCACGCCCGTACGTCCGGCCTGGGCTGTACTCCAGGACACACGGGCAACAAGGCCCCAGTGCCTGTACCTGGGGATGAGTCCCGGGGGCCACGCGTGGCATGAGACGACCAATCCAGAGATGGCTGGGGAAGGAGGAGACCCCAGGACTGGGGCAGGCGGGACAGCCCTAGGTCGTTCCAGACCGTGGGGCTGGCCTGGGGTGGTGGGAGTCCGCACAGACACCACCGTGCTGCAAGCCCCGGGAAGCTGCCCACTGTGCAGGTGTAGGGAGGCCCAGGATTGCCAGCTGGCAGGTCCTGAACCAAGCCTTGGCACCACCGACTAGGAGGGAGCCCGGCCTACCTGATGTTCTGGGTGGACACGGGGCAGGGTAGGGAGGGAGCCTGGCCTACCTGGTGGACATGGGGGGCGGGGCGGCCTACCTGACATTCTGGGTGGGGTTCCACCTCTCCGAAGGCAGCTCCCCACTCTGGGGGTCGTCCACCGGCGGGTGGAGGATGGAGATGCACACATCCCCCGTCTGCACAAGGAGAGGACAGGTCAGAGGTCAGAGGTCAGCACTGGCTCCCAGTGCCCCAGGTCCCAGACGATGAGGACGTGAGGCCCACGGGGGCTACACTCACCTCGTAGATATTAGGGTGCCACATCTTGGTCAGGAACCGAAAGGCCGGTGGAGAGTACGGGTAGTCGATGGGGAACTTGAGGCGTGCCTGCACGGGCAGAAAGCCTGTGGCTCAGCTCAGCTAGCCCTGGCCCAGCTAACAGGGAGCCCGAGGCCATCCCGCTCCCAGTGCTGCTGCTCCGGGGATAAGGCCCAGGCTGTGGGCCTGAGGCACGGTTTGTGTGAGGGACATCCCATCCCGGCCAAGGCAGGACTCTCAGTTCCCAGCAGGCTGCCTCAAGCCTTCTGAGTCACCTGAGTTGATCCCAGCTCCTACATAGTCCAGGTGGCCAGGGCCTGACCCTGCACAGCTGCTGGGGAACGTGGGCACGGGCAGCCCAGGTCAGGCGCATGGGACCCGGGCCCGGACACCCACCAGCAGTCAGAACGGACTGGCAGGGGCTCCAGGCTCCTCTCGGATGGAGCTGAGGCCCAAGACCAGGACTATACCTCCAGGGCCTTGGCATCCAGGGTGTGGGGAGGGTGAGCACAGATGACTGCTCACTCAGCAAACACTCCAGACACCTGCCATGGCCCAGGCTGTGGTGGGGGATGAGTCAGCACGGCCACCTGCCTTCAGGTGTCTGGTGCTGGGGCGTCAGGTAGGCTGACCCGCAGGTCACAGAAGCCTGGAAGGACTTGTTCCCCATCGGCGTTTCCCGTGATGGCCGCCCAGCCTGCTGGCAAGGGTGGCCACAGAAGGAGAATCTCAGCCACGTGCTGGGTGACAGAGCTGTCTGGCCTGTGGCCTGGGACGTGATGTCATCCACGGCCCTCCTGGGCCCCAGCAGGTCAACAAGGAAGCCTCTCTGTTGGCTTGCTACACCCCCACGCCAGGCACAGGCGTGTCTGGGTCAGGGGTCCTGGGGGCACTCAGCACTCCAAGGGGCTCAGGGCAGCACTCCCCAAAAGCCAGTCATTGGAAAGGCCCTTCCTGGACAGGGAGGGCACTCAGGGTCCTTGGGGGATGTTCTCTGTTTGACAGGGAACTCACTGGGGTCCCGTGCTGAGGCCCCAGAGCGAGGCTGGAATTTCGGCCTCAGAAACGCCCAGTCGTTCCCCAAAACTTCAAGTCCCCCAAGCCTGGTGCTGGGCTTGAGGCCTCAACAGCAGCACGGAGGACCTGCCTCACCTGTACCAAACCCCACCAAGTCCCAATGAGCCTCTTGCTTTAAACACCTCTAAAAATGCCTTTTACCTGGAGGAAATCCAAGCTCAGAGAAGGAAAGCACCCCGCCAAGGGCACACAGCAAGCTAGCTGTGGAGGGGTCTCTCCAGCAGTGCCTGCCCCAGGGCTGACTCCAGCTCCCGAAGGCAGTGGCTGGCAGCGGTGGTGGCTTTGGCACTCCACAGCTCCTGGATTTCCACAGCCCCCACTCCTGCCCTGGCACAGCGGGAAGGGAGGGTCCTGGTAGGGGCAGCACCCCCGTGTCTCAACGCTGGCTTCTGAGGACTGACCCTGCGGCAGATGTCCAGAGGCCCCCTCCCCAGGAAATCCGGAAAACTGGATTATCCCCTAATACTGCCCAGGAGGCTCTGCCCACAATCCCTGGCAACCTGTCTAGTGGACAGCAGCCAGAAACCCGCATCCCTTCCTTCCAGAACAGCAGCCGCCTCACAGGCCTGGCCTGGAGGTGGGACTGCCCCTCCTCACAGCCAGCTGCTCCCACAAGCAGACAAAAGGGGCTGGGGGAGGGGGGCTGCAAAAACCATTTGGCAACCTGCAGGCCCAAAACCCTGTGTGGGGACGCAGGATTGCAGAGGCAGAACCCGGGACGTCCCACCCTTTGCCGTAAGCCAGAACCTCAGCTCAGGAATCGCCCCAGGCGGACCAGGCTGCTGCCCTCACAGCCGTGGAGTGGGCGCTGCTCAGACTTAACCGGCCCAGAGCACAGACACTCACCCCGTGGGAGGCACCAGCCCCTCGGCCCCATGCCCACAGCTGGCCGGGCTGAGGCTTCTGCTGCCCACCCGGCCTCCAGCCAGGGCAGAGCGGGCAGGGCCGTGTCCAGGCTCTTGGCAGGCGGGGGCGGCGGGAGGGGGGCATCCTGGGCAGGGCGCTCATTCCCCACCTCTGCCACAGGGCCCCTCGCTTTGTCCCTCTGACCCCAACAACAAAGTCCTTTGAGTCCTTCTAAAGTCAAAGGTCACGTCTGGACGGTGAGATCAAGAAAACCGCCCTGGCTGTGGCCTGCATCCTTTTCACACGGGACAGAAACAGCCTCCCAGCTCCCAACAAAAACATCGGGAAACTGCTGGGACTCAAACCGCCAGACGGCAGAAGGAACGGCCCCCAAGCCGGGGTCTGGGTCCCCAGAAGCCACCTGCTCCGTGGAACCCGAGAAAGGCCCCGGCCAGCGGGGATCAGCGGGGATGAGCGGGGCGCGCAGCTTCTGGGGTCGGAGCCCGGGCCGCGCGGAGCTGCAGGGAGCGGGAGGGAGGCCGCCCCTGCCCCGGCCTCCCCGGGCGCAGGTTACATAAAGCCGGGACGGAGCCCAGGGCGCATGGCCGGCCGCGGTCCGCGAGGGTGGCCGCCTTCCAGGCAGGTCCCGGCTGCCAGAGCCCGAGCGAGAGGCCGCGCCAGCCGCCCCCAGGCTGGCCGCGCTCCCCGGCTCACGGGCCGAGCTCCCCGACGATGGCAGCTGCGGGGTCGGGGTCGGGGGGGCGGCAGGAAGGCCGCGGCGGCCCTGGCGACGCTCCCCGTCTCCCGCAGGCCCGGACGGGGGGCTGCCGGGGTCGAACCCCCGAGGCGGCGGCAGGAACAGCCTCACGCCCAGCGATCCGGGGGCCCCGGGCCCCTCCTGGGGACCAAGACACTAACAGGCGGCCGGACGGCGCCTTCCAGGGGGCTGCAGGAGAGGCCCAAGGACCCCGGGACTGTCCGCGGAGGGAGGGCGGGGGGCCCCACACCAGCCCGAGCCAGGAGGCTGCGGCGCAGGGAGCGGGTCCCCGGCGCCCCGAGGGGCTCGCGGGCTCGGGGACCGGGGCGGGGTCGCCGCGCTCACCTTGAAGTAGCCGCCCTCGTAGTAGGTGTTGGGGGGCCCGAAGATGGCCACCTCCCAGTTGTACAGGTCGCCCTCGTCCACCAGGGTCACGCGGAAGCCCTCGACCGGCTCCTCCTGCAGCCCCTTCAGCTCCAGCAGCAGCGCCTTCTGCGAGCTGGGAACCAGCGGCCGGGCCATGGCGGCGGCGGAGGGGCCCGGGGTCGGCGCCGCGCGGGGCCGCGGGACCACCGCGAGCTCGCGAGACGGGCCGGGCCGCGCGCCGGCCGGGGGGGAGCCGCCGCCTGCCTCCTCCTCTGCGCCGCCGCCGCCGCCGCCGCCCGGGGACCCCGAGCGCTCCACCAGCTCTGCCGCCGCCGACCGCCCGGCGCTCGCCTCAGCCCGGCCCGCGCACTCCGCCCCCCGCTGCGCCTGCGCGCCCCGCCGGGCCCCGACTGCGCCTGCGCGCCGCGGCCAGGCACGACCTGCGCCTGCGCGCCCGCCCGCGGGGCACGCCGGGAAGTGAAGTCCCCGCCCCGGCCCCGCCTACCGCCCCCGCCGCCGGGAGGGAGGGGCCGAGCGCGCAGCCCTGGGCGCTTCCGACCCCGCGGCCGCCGCCGTCGCCGCAGCTCCACCAGCACCGCCGACGCTGTGCGCAGGGAGGCGGCCAAGGCTGTGCTGCGCCGCCACCGGCCCGGCCCCCGGGCTTTGGGGTCGTTTTGTGACGTCCCGGCGCGGGGCGGGGCCGCGGGCGGTGAACGGGGCGCGGGGCGGGGGTCCTGATCCGGGCCGGAAGGTCCGTCCCGGCTTCCGGTCCCCAGTCTGTACTCGGGATGGGCGCGAGGTCTGTCCTCGGAACGCCCGGCGCGCAGAGGGGAGGGCGGGCGGCAGGGCTCCGAGGGGCGGACTTCCCCCCGGAGGTCACCACGTGGTGTGAGCCGTTGCAGGCGCTGGAGTCCTCAGAGGTTGCCGAGGGGTCCCTGTTCCCCAGAAAAACGGGGAAAGAGGCGGGCCCGCCCCAGCCAGCATCGGCTCAGCGCCTGACCCGGGAGAGACCCCAGCCCCACGGATCCCCCACCCCAAGCTGAGCCCCAGCCTGGCTGTTTCCTCCTCCCAGGCTGACCCTCGTCCCAGCCGAGTCCTTTTTCTTTTTTGAGACAAGGTCTCGTTCTGTCACCCAGGCTAGAGTGCGATGGAACAGCCCCAGTGCAACCTCCGCCTCCTGGGTTCAAGCAATTCTTCTGCCTCATCCGCCTGAGTAGCTAGGATTGCAGGCGCTCGGCCAGCACACCTGGCTAATTTTTGTTATTTTTAGTAGAGAAAGGGTTTCACCATGTTGGCCAGGCTGGTCTCGAACTCTTGACCTCAAGTGTGTTAGGTTTTGAAAGGATGGTGAGGGTGGAGTTTGAATTAACCGAGTGATTTGCCCTCCTCAGCCTCCCAAAGTGCCGGGATTACCGGCGTGACCCACCCACTGCTCCCTGCTCCCAGCGTGGGCCCTGATGCTGGGCTTCACTGTGACTCCACCCAACTTTTGGCCGAGTGTCTGCCCAGACACCCACTTGTTCCTTGCCCTGAAGCTTGGTTGGGAGAGCTGGCCGTGCTGAGTACAAGACAGCCCACCTGCCCTGAGTCATGCCTGTGACTGTGGTGGCCCTGCCCTCGGACTGTGTCGGTGGGATTGCTGGCATGTCCTGGGCACGCACAGCTGCATCCACACGCGGGCTGGGCCCAGGGCCACTCCCTCCCACAGGCGCCCCAACATCCGACCCCTGGCCTCATGAGTCTCGTGCCGGGCAGAGGAGCAGCAGGCATACCTGTCTGGGGAAAGGAAACAGTCTGTGAAGAGTGGAGAGGGAGGGGGGAATGCAAGACAGAGCTCTGGCCCAGCGGCCACTTCCAAAGCTGTCCAGGGCCCGGGCCATGGCGTCCTCGCCCACGAGGGACCTCTGCACCTCCTCTCGGGTCCTTCTACACGGCATCCTGGGGGCCTGGAGTAAAATGAGGGAATAGGACTAGTGGGGCCCTTCCCCAAGGTTCCCAGGGTTCTCAGCCTCAGTCTTCCGTGGCATGGGTCATGGATATACTGCTGCCTCAATTAATTACGATTCACCCTCTGAGGCGTCCCAGGATCTCCCTTCTGTACACCCCACATCCCGGGAAGCATTGTGTGGGTGGGGAGGTGGGTTGGTTTGTTTTGAGGAGATTTGCTCTGTCACCCAGGCTGGAGTGCAGTGGTGCAATCTCGGCCCACTGCAGCCTCTGCCTCCTGGGTTCAAGCGATTCTCCTGCCTCAGCCGCCCAAGTAGCTGTGATTACAGGTGTGAGCCACCGCGCCCGCTAATTTTCTGTATTTTTAGTAGAGACGGGGTTTCACCATGTTAGCCAGCATGGTCTTGATCTCCTGACCTCGTGATCCTCCCGCCTTGACCTCCCAAAGTGCTGGGATTACACGCGTGAGCCACAGCACCTGGCCTGGGTGAGGGAGGTTTTCAAGCTCCTTCAGCTGGTCCCACAGGGCTCCAGCACCCAGGGAGTCTCAGGCTCAGACCATCCTGGAGCAGTGGACACCAGGGGCTTCCACCCACCTGCTTGGGAGCTCCCTACTCTGTGGAATGCGTTAGAACTGGACTGACCCAAGCCCTGTCTGCAGGGAGGGGTCATCCGTCAGTTCCCAGGACCCCCACCCTGGGCTGCAATGATTGGTTCCAGAACAAGCGTGTGACTCCTGACATCCAGTGAGATTCAGCCCTCGGACATTTCTAGGGCCCGCAAACAAGGTGGCCTCATAGGAAAGCTGAGCAGGCTGGTGACAGGGGAAATGTTACTCCTATTAGTGTTCCTGGATCCAGCTGTACCTGACCTCCTCTGGATGTTCCAATGATGCAAGCCCATGAATTCTTACTCTTTCTCAGCCACTCAGGAGGCTGAGGCGGGAGGACTGCTTAAGCCTGGGAGGCAGAGGTTGCGATGAGCTGAGATCAGTCCTCCCTCCTCAGTAGCTAGGATCACAGCATGCACTGTTACACTGAGCTAATATTTGTATTTTTAGTAGAAATGGGGTTTCACCATGTTGGCCAGGCTGGCTTCGATCTCCTGGCCTTAAGTGACCCTCCTACCTAGGCCTCTTATTTTATTTTTTGAGACGGAGTTTTGCTCTTGTTACCCAGGCTGGAGTTCAGTGGCGCCATCTTGGCTCACCGCAACCTCCGCCTCCCGGGTTCAAGCGATTCTTCTGCCTCAGCCTTCCAAGTGGCTGGGATTACAGGTGCCCACCACCACGCCCAGCTAATTTTTTTTATTTTTGGTAGAGAAGGGGTTTCACCATGTTGGCCAGCTGGTGCCCAGTCCAGGGGGTGAGCACCCTGCAGCGGTCTTGCTGGGACCCAGCTTTGGAAGGAGCTCAAGTCCCGAAAGGGGATTCGGGTTCTGCCTCTCCATCTGCCTCTGGAGTGGGGAGTGGAAACATTATTGTGGCTTTTTTGGGAAACAGGTGATTTGCCAGGATTCATTCCTGTGTTGATTCATTGCTTCATTCATCACTTACCCTAAGCCCAACTCAGTGCTGGGAAATGGGGAGGCAAGCATGGTCTCTGCCATCATGGAACTTGTAACAATTTAAAAATTGTTTCTGTGTGTGGTGTTAGGATGGATGGTGGTTTTCTTCCTTGGTTCTTGGAGCATAGCTCCCACAGCCCTAGTTGCAGACTTTTGCTATCATGCTGAGCTCGTTAGGCCTCTGGAAATAATCTGTTCCAAGACCTGAACACGTGGAGATGGCGGGAGGGTGGTACCCAGGGACGGCTTGGAAGCTCCAAGACGGCTCCCTATGGATCCTCACGGCACTCCAAGCCCCACCCTATGCATACCTCACCCTTGTGTTATCTTTTGCCATATGCTTTATAGCAAACCAGTAAACACAAGTGTTTCTGAATTCCATGAGCTGCACCAGCAAATCAATTGAACCCAAAGGGGTGGCAGGAACCCTGACTTGAAGCCGGTCAGCCAGAAGTCCTGGAAGCCGAGATTTGCAACTGGTGTCTGGCCAGGGGGCAGTCTTGGAGAACGAGCCCTCAACCTGTGGGATCTGACACCGTCTCTGTGTAGAAGATGTCAGAACTGAATTAAGAGGACACCCAGCGGGCGTCTGCTGCTTGGTGTGTGGGAAAAACCCCTCCATGTGTGGTCACGTAAGTCTTTTCCGTGTGGACGATTGTGAGGATGGTGGTGCTAAGAGCCGGGGAGAAACTCGGTTTGACTTTTCCCTGTGTACGGGGGGACGCTCTCCATCAGAATGGGCTGTCACAACTCCCATTTAAAGGAGAGACTGAGCCAAGGGAGTGAAGTCACCTGCCAGCAACCGTTCAGAGCTGGGACTCCTGATTGGCTTTTTTTTTTTTTTTTAGACAGAGTCTCCCTCTGTTGCCAGCCTGGAGTGCAGTGACGCAATCTCGGCTCACTGCAATCTCCAATCTCTGCCTCTTGGGTTCAAGCAATTCTCCTGCCTCAGCCTTCTGAGTAGCTGGGACTACAGGCACGCACCACCATGCCCAGCTAATGTTTTGTATTTTTAGTAGAGACGGGGTTTCACCGTGTTGACCAGGATGGTCTCGATCTCTTGACCTCGTGATCCACCCGCCTCGGCCTCCCACAGTGCTGGGATTACAGGCTTCAGCCACCGCGCCCGGCCAATTTTTGTATTTTTTAGTAGAGACGGGGTTTAACCACGTTGGCCAGGTTTTGATGTCTTGACCTCGTGATCCGCCCACCTCCTCGGCCTCCCAAAGTGCTGGGATGACAGGCATGAGCCACCGCACCTGGCCTTTTTTTTTTTTTTTTTTTTTTTTGGAGACAGGGTCTGTCTCTGTCACCCAGGCTGGAGCACAGTGGCATGATCTCAGCTCAGTGCAACTTCTGAGTAGCTGGGATTACAGGTACCCACCACGCTGAGCTAATTTCATTTTTATTTTTAGTAGAGACAGGGTTTCACCATGTTGGCCAGACTGGTCTCGAACTCCTGACCTCAGGTGATCTGCTGCCTCAACCTCCCAAAGTGCTGGGGTGACAGGTGTGAGCCACCGAGCCTGGCTGGATTCGCTCTTTCTGTCTGAGAAGTGATTCTGGTTGTTGGTGGGGGGAACTGGGTGGGGGTACCGGGTGCCCCTCACAGGCGTGTGGACTCCCACTGAACCCCACTGGTGAGGAGTGGGCGGGCCTGTGCGTTCCGGAGCAGGCCTGGGCTCAGATCCCCGCTGAGCCCTTTCTGGGGGTGCAACCTCCGCCGTCTGGGCCTGTTCCCTGTCTGCCAAACGCAGGCTGGAATTTCCTTCCCCACAGTGCGGCCTGGGAGTCACAGGAGACACTTCAGTTGCTGGGAAGTGTTGGGGCTACGATCTCACTGATGTCACTTCCATCTGCGCAGCTGGACTCTTTGGTATCTGGGGAGACTGAGGCCAGGGAGGATACCTGGGGCGGGAGGGGCTGGACCTCGCAGGGGCCTCTCTCAGCGGCCCCGACCAGGCCGGGTGGGGTTTCGGGTTCGAATCCCGCCTCCAGCCGCGGTGGTTAAGGGGGTGGGGCCTGCGGGGGAGAAGCGTCTTCCGCAGCCCGGGGGCTGGGAGGTGGCCGCGCGCACACACAAGCGTGAGCCTCGCAACACGTTTTATTAGCGCGGGGCAGGGGCTCCGGCGCGCGTGGAGGGCGGCAGCGAAGGTGGGTGCGGCGGGGGCGTCGCCTCGGGGAGCCCCGGCCTCCTCCCCAGGGCCGGGCGAGGGCACGCGGGGACGCCCCAGTGCAGGTCCCGGATCCGCGCGGCGCGCGGGGCTCAGCCCACCGGCTTGACCTTGGCGATGAAGAGCGCGGCCGCCCTCTCCAGGAACTCCGCGCGGGTCATGGGCGCGCCGGGCCGCCGCCCCCCGACGGCGCGGT
Organism: Sapajus apella; assembly: GCF_009761245.1. Taxonomy (NCBI): domain Eukaryota; kingdom Metazoa; phylum Chordata; class Mammalia; order Primates; family Cebidae; genus Sapajus; species Sapajus apella. Next base: position 25,111 of record NW_022437220.1, read on the forward strand.
CCAGCGCCAGCGCCAGGCTGTCGGGCCCCAGGCGCGAACCCGCCTCCAGGAAGCGCGCGGGCGCGGCGGCGTCGCTGGCCCGCAGCGCGCCCTCCAGGGTGTCCAGCACGGCCTGGCCCACGCGGCGGTCGGCCACGGCGGCGGCCGGCTCCTGCAGCAGCTGGAACAGCGCGGCGGCGCGCGCCACGAACTCCAGCAGCACGAAGCAGGTGAGCGTGCCCGCGCGGAAGACGCTCAGCGGCACCGCCTCGTGGTCGCGGCACTGGACCTTGCGCAGCAGCGGCGCCACCACCTCGTCCGGGGCGCGGCCGTCGCGGCAGATGCGGCGGAGCAGCTCGCTGTAGGTGCGCCCGTCCAGCCCCGGCCGCTTCCTGCGCCCGCCGGCGCTCAGGCACTCGTAGGCCACGGTCACGTTGTTGTTGAAGGCGGCCCTGCGGGGACGGGACGGGACGGGACGGGGACGTTGGGGGCCGCGCGGGGCCCTCGCGCCCACCCAGCCCCAGCGCCAGCCCCAGCCTCCCAGCCTCCCCGCCAGGCCCAGGACCTAGCCTCCCGGACTCCCCAACCAGCCCCGGCCTCCCCTGCCCCCCATTCCTGGTGCCCTCGCCTTCCACAACCCTGGCCTGGCCTCCTCACTCTCTAGCCCTGCAGCTTCCCCATCCCAGCCCCCGGCTCCCTCCACCCAGCCCCCACCCAGCGCGGGGCTCCCTTCACCCCCAGCACGGGCTTCCCCTCCCCCAGCCCCCACCCAGCTCAGACCTCCCTCCCCCAGCACCTCCCGGTCCAGGCCTCCCTCCTCCCAGCCCCCACCCAGTTGGAAACTCCCTCCCCCGGCCCTGGCTTCCAGGCTCCAACTCCGGTCCAGCCTCAGGGCCTTTGCAAGGGCAGTCTCTGCCTTCCTCCCGTCTCCCTCACCTCCTCCCTGGCCTCCCCCAGGTCTTCCCTGAAACGTCGCCCCCCCCCCAACTCCTTTACTCCCATTTTCTTCCTAGTGGTATCCTGTCTGACTTGCTGGCACAAACCCTGTGAGCTTCACGTCTCTCCCAGCAGAGCATCCACACCTGCACCCCGGGTGCCTAGAACAGTGCTTTGCACACAGTAGGTGCTCGGGAAATGTCTGCCGAATCAACCAGCAGGTGTGGGTCTGGGGCATCTGGCGCCAGGAACCCTCTGGTCTCCCTGTCTACAGCAACGGTGCCTGTTTACACTTGGCCAAATACTGGGCTGGACATTTAACACAACTAACATTCTGTTTTCTTTCCTTGAGACAGGGTCTCACGGTGTTCTCCAGGCCGGAGTGTCGTGGTGTAATCAGAGCTCACAGCAGCTTCTACATCCTGGGCTCAAAGGATCCTCCTGCCTGGCCTCCCAAACTGCTGGGATCACGGGTGAGAGCCACTGCACCGGCCAACTGCCTGAGGGTCAGATCCCACCCGCCGCCTGGTTTTGTAAACAAAGCTTTATGGGAGCTTAACCACGTCAGTGGCAGCTTCACACCAGAACCCTAGAGCAGAATGTCAGGGTGGAGGCTGCCCTGCAGAGCTGAAATGTCCGCTATCTGGCCCTTTACAGAAGAAGGCTGCCAGCCCTGCTGCCGGCTCCAGGGTGGGCTCCATTCCTTCCCCAGTGTGCCACCAGTGTGACATGCAGGCTCCCATGGGGGTACCAGGGAGTGTCCAGGGAGACGGCAGCCAGCGTGAGGGCTGCCGCAGGGCCCTGGGTGGGCTCCTTAACCCCTGGCCTCACTCCCCCTATCGGTTCCTGGCCGGGACTCATGCTAGTGGCCTGTTGTTATTTCCTCTGGGAGAGGGAAACTGAGGCTCAGGGCAGGCCTATGGTCTGGCCAAGAGTCCCAGAGAAGATGTGGCCAGTCTCAGGGCTTATGCTTGTCCCTTCTGGGAGCTCAGCTTCATGGTGAGGAGGGCAGGTTTACACTGAGGCTCCAGCCTTCCCTCTGGTGTTCCCAGGGCACACGGCTTCACCTTTCTGTCGGCCACCTGTGCTAGGTTCCCAGGACGTTCTGAGGCAGCATGCAGTAGGTGCTCAGGAAATGCAGGGCCAGTATGCGATGGGTGCTCACTAATGCAGGGTGGGTGCACAGTAGGTGCTCAGTAAATGCAGGGACAGTACACAGTAGGTGCTCAGTAAATGCAGGGACAGTACACAGTAGGTGCTCAGTAAATGTGGGGGTGGTAGGTTGGCCGTGGTGGCTCACGCCTGTCATCCCAGCACTTTGGGAGGCCGAGGCGGGTGGATCACAAGGTCAAGACATCGAGACCGCCCTGGCCAACACGGCAAAACCCTGTCTGGAGCAAAAATACAAAAATTAGCCGGGCGTGGTGGCGCGCGCCTGTGGTCCCAGCTACTCGGGAGGCTGAGGCAGGAGAGTCACTTGAACCGGGGAGGCGGAGGTTGCAGTGGGCCGAGACTGCACCACGGCGCTCCAGCCTGGCGACAGAGAGAGACTCAGTCTCCCAAAAACAAAGAAATCCAAAAAAACCCAAAACACCAACGAAAGCAACGGGATGACCTCTGCAGAATGGACGCGACGAGCCTTGGCCGTGCCGAAGCCACTGAGGTTTGGGCAGGACGGTTCCCGTAGTGCACGCAGCCGCTCCTGACTGACAGGTCCGCGGGCCGGGATTCACCCGGCTTCCTCCACCGACATTCCGCACGGATTCTCTCCTCTGGAGGCGGCTGACCTCGTCTGCCTTCCCACGCATCCACGCCGCCCCTCGCCTGGCCCAGACCTGCCTCGGGGGTTTGTTTGCACCTCTGTGGGGCGAGTGGCTTGTGCAGTGCTCGACCTGAACAACCATACATGGTGGGCCTGCTGTTGACGGCGTTTCCTCCTTGGGAGATTCTCTTCCGGATGTCCCGAGAGGCCATTCTTCGCCCCCCTTCACCTCTGGTCTCACCTGCCACCCTTTGTCAGAGCTGTGTGCCCTCTGCTTTTCTGAGCCTGGGCTTGATCATCTAGGGAGTGGGATTCGTGTGAGGACGGGAGAACAGGGCTGGAGCCAGGTGCTCCAGAGGCCCCACCTGCCCTCTTACTGGCTGTTACCGGAGCTGCAGCTCAGCCACAGCTGCCTGGAGGAGCAGGAAGACACGCACAGGTAATTACAGCCTGGTGGGACCAGAGCGACAGACGGGACTGTGACCTCCGACTTCCAGGCTCCTCCTGGGGCTTCTTGGAGGTGACAGCAGGAGGAGGAGGAAGGCAGCCGGCGCTGGGCCTGGAGGCCGGGGCTGGGGGGTCAGCTCTGCCTGGGATGGGGGCTGCTGAGCCTTGGTTTCCCTGACTGCAGAATGGAGACCCCCTCTGTGTTGGCTCCTACACAGAGCGGCTTGTAAGGCGTGTGCACGTTTGTTAATAAAGATTCTATTTATGGAAAGTCTCCAGGAAGAGACGTAGGAGCTGCTCTGCGCCTTCGACTTCTGCTCCCCACCCCTGCCCCGGCAGACGCTGGGCGGTGTCTAGACATCGGTGGTGTCACGACGCGGGGAGCTCCTGGTGCAGAGTGGCTGGAGGCCACGGACGCTGCTGGGGACCCACAGTGCCCAGGACAGCCCCTGGAGAATGCGTCGGAGGAACCCTGGCCCAGACCTGCCCGCCCTTCATGTTCGTGCATGTTTTCCTGGAAGTGATGTGCCCCAGCTCTGCCCTGGGTGGCTCTGAGCAGGTCACGTAACATCTGTGTTTGTGCTCCAGGGGGCCTTGGAGGCCACCGGGAAGGTGGCAAGAGGGGGACTCTGTGGCTGCCGTCACCAGCCCGGATCGTGGGAGCTTGTCATTTCTCAAAAGAAGCCGGAGAGAGAGGATGTGGGGTGACTTCTCCCCCAGTGTGTCGTGGTGATGCTCTTGGGAGCAGCCCCTCAGCCTTTGGGGTGCCGCACGCTGGATGGAGTGGGAACAAAGCTGCACAGCCCTGGGCTTCTCCTCCTGACTGGCCAGGTGACCTCGGGGGTTCCTGATGCTGTAAGGATGCAGGGGCCGCCGGGGCTGCGTGCTGGGAGGACGGGAGCAGCCCTGGATCCATGCACACAGAATCAGATGCCGCCCAGGTGTACGCACCTGTCGTCTGCATTCACCGCTGGCCGTGTCTCTGGGGAGCCCAGGCGGGCCCAGGGCCACCAGCACCACCCTGGCCCTGTGTCCTTAGGGTGACTGGTGCCCGCCAAACTCACGCCCAACCAGAACTTCAGACTGATGGGCCTACTCACACAGGAGTAGGGTGGGCCCTAGCGGTGTCCTTGGGAGGGAACACAGAACAGAAAGACGGAGGAAGAGAGAGCCACAAGCCGCGTTTTCCCAGCAGCCCTTGGGAATTATAAACATATATACTGTCATCCGTACCGTCTGTGGGGCGAGTGGCTTATGCAGTGCTCGACCTGAACAACCATACATGGTGGGCCTGCTGTTGACCTCTTTTCCTCCTTGGGAGATTCTCTTGCGGATGTCCCCGGAGGCGACTTCCTCCTCCCCCGCCTTCACCTCTGGTCTCATCCTCCCACCCTTTCTCATGGGCTCTCTGGGCTGGGCACCGTCAGAGTGTGGCCCTGAGCTCTTCTCATCTCTTCCGAAGCCTTCAGGACCCCTCCCGGTCCAGTCTCCTGTGGTGGCCCCGGGGTCTCAGTTGCAAAGGCTTCCATCCACCTTCCTGTCTCCAGGCTCCTCCCAGCCTCCAACTTAATCCACAAGTGATTCTGGCAGCTTCTTCAAACCAGGGACTTCCATCCCAGGAAACGGCTCCACTGACGCTCTGGACCTGCCCTTGCCCACTACCCTCCCCTGGGCCCTTGAAAATCCTCAGGTGGGGCCTTCAGAGCCACTGGGCCTCCCGCCACCCTGCTCCTCGTCCAGGTCCTCAACACCCTGCCACCCTTATCTGAGTATGATCTTGGACACCTGTGCACCCTGACCCTGGTGGGGGACACTCCCCCCCACCTCCCCTCGAACTCTGGGACTCTGGCGAGGGCTGCCAAGGTGGGCACTTATGCCCTGGTTATCAGTCTGAAAGGGCACCTTTGCTTGGCATCCTCCCTGCCTGCACCAACCCCCTTCCTGGGTGCACCCACTTATAAAATCACCTGCACACAAAGTGCCTGCCTCAGGCTCTGCTTCTGGGGACCCCCGCAAAAAACAGGAACGCATCCACACCCAACATCAACACATACTCCTCAGCCACCTTCCCCAGGCCCAGCTAGGGGCCAGCGCGCCTAGGCACCTGCAGCTCCGCATGCTCAGCCAATCCCACACTCGGGCTCTAAATTAGCACCTGCTGGGCCTCTCGCCCGCAACCCGCCCCGCGAACGACCAGGCTCTTCCAGGAATCCCCGCCTGCCCGCTGGGACCCTGGCCCCTAAGGTGGGGGCCCTGGGTGACTGGGTTGCTCGCTGTAAATATTCACGTTCTGGCCGAATAGACGGGGATGCCATGAGGCCGCTAACGAGGCGGCTAGGAGGACCTGGCTGGGGGCTGGCTCGGCGACCTCGGGCCAAGTCCTCCCTGGGCTTCATGATTTTAAAAATCATGAACTGCAAGGGGAATCTCAGCATCTGCAAAAAGTCATCACAGAAGGCGAAGCCGGCCAGAAGGGCTCGAGCTGCAGGCAGCCCACCTGTCCGGTCCATCCCTGCCAAGAAGGCACTGCGGACTACAACTCCCAGCAGGCCCTGCGCCCCCCCGCGCCGGCGCCGCGGGCAGGGAGCCGCGCGGGGCATGCTGCGAGTTGAAGTCCGCCACCGCCCCACCCGCCGAGGAAGACCCGCTACGCACCTCTGGGAGTGGTGGGCCAGGCGAAGGTGCCACAGCGCGCGGCCCAGGCGCTGCTGCTGCAACAGGAGCTGCCCCGGGGGCTCCCCGGCGCCGCCGTTTACAGGTGAGCGCAGGCCCATGTTCTCGAAGTAGTGCGCAAGGAAGGCGATCGGTTCCTCGGGCCGCGCCTCCAGCACCTTCAGCAGGGCCGCGCGTAGCATCTCCGTCACGCCGACCTGCCGCAGGAAGTCCTCCTCGCTCTCGGTCGCCACCGCCGCCTGGGACACCGACGGGCGGCCGCTGTCCGTGAAACCGGTCGGCGGTATTACCGTCGGTCGCCGCTTTTCCACCGTCGCCATCTTCGCTGAGGGCAGCGGGACCGGAAGCACCGCCATATTCCACTGTGTGTTAGAGCCCCCGAGGCGGCCATCTTGATGAAGGGCAGAGGGCGCGGGAATCCGGCTGAGAGACTGTGGGAAATGGCAGGAGCACGCTGCCCTTTTCCCTGTGTCCTTATTGGCACTCTCTCTTCGCCTCCGTCTTTGTGTAAATTGATTGGCTCTCCTGGCTTTGGCCTGGATCCTCAGTTTTGCCAGGCTCCAAAATGGCTGCCTCGGAAGTGCTCCGTTTCTGGCATGAAGCCGGATTGCTTGCCGGCTTGGTAGTGAGCGGGTCCTTCGGTAGTATGGTCTCCTAGCAACCAGTATGGTCTCCTAGCAACCAGTCTCCCTGGTTACCAGAGCAGCCTGAGGAGCATGCGCGGGGATGGACCCGGCCTGGACTGCTGAACCCAGCTTAGCTTCGTGCGCTCACTGCTTTGTGCTTTCGGGCACTCCTGGCCCCCCGGTTTTTTTTGTTTTTTGTTTTTTGCTTTTTGTTTGTTTTTTAAATTCGAGAGGGAGTCTCACTCAGCCGCCCAGGCTGGAGTGCAGTGGAGCCATCTCGGCTCACTGCAACCACCGTCTACTGGGTTCAAGCGATTCTCCCGTCTCAGCCTCCCGAGTAGCTGGGATTACAGGCACCTACCATCATGCCCCGGTATTTTTTTATTTTATTTTATTTTATTTTATTTTATTTTATTTTAGTAGAGACGGGGTTTCCCTGTGTTGGCCAGGCTGGTCTTGAACTCCTGACCTCAGGTGATCCACCCACCTCGGCCTCCCAAAGTGCTAGGATTATGGGCGTGAGCCACCGCGCCCGGCCTTTTTTTTTCTGTATTTTAGTAGAGACGGGGTTTCTCTGTGTTGGCCAGGCTGGTCTTGAACTCCTGACCTCAGTTGATCCGCCCGCCCTGGCCTCCCCCAAGGTGCTGGGGTTATCGGCGTGAACCACCGCGCCCGGGCCCCTCCCCCGACCCTTTTGTGATGATCATCCCTGAGCCTTTGTGCTGGGGGTCGAGCTCAGCGGGGCCTACCCCCGAACCCTGGCTGGTCTGAGTGCTAGCTCACCTCGGGGAGACGCGCCCTCCCCAGCCCTGCTGCAGATGCGCTGAGCCCCACTGGAGGCCACAGGGCCGAGCATCCCAGGCTGTTACCCTCCTGACGGCCAGAGGGAGCTTTCTGACACCGCAGCCTCCAGAGCTCTAAAGTCTCCCATGGCTCCCCAGTGCCTCCGGGCTGGCACCTCCAGCCCTTCATTGGCTGACCTTGCTTCCAGCCGCCCTCCCGCCCCTCCCAGCCCTCCTCAGCCCTGAGCCACCTCAAAACACAAGCAGTCTCCTCTGTAAGCCGCCTCTCCGTGTGTTTCCCCAGGCCACCTCTATGTAGCTTCTCACTTCCCCACTGCTTTCTGAGACTCCAGGTTAAGCTTCTTACCAGGGAAACCACTAGGCCCTCCCCTGGCAGAGCTCCCTGGGTGCCGTCCCATCCCTCAGGGGCGTTGCCCTAGGCAGGGGGCAATGAGATCTGGTGTGTGTGTGTGTGTGTGTGTGTGTGTGTGTGTGTGTGTTGGGGCGGGTCCAGCATCCTCCCACCACAGGAACCTCTGCCAGGCAGACCAAACGCGCTTTATTCTCCAGCCCTGGACCGAGGGATGGGAGAGACAGAGCCATCAGGAGGGGCCCACAGTCAGCCCTCCAGCTGTCCGGAGAGCCCTCGGACCTCTGCTCTCCACGGGGTGGGTGTCCACTGAGAAAAATGACAAGTGTCAGTCATTTTAGGAGGTGTATTTGCCAGAGTTAAGGTGTATTTTCGCACCCATGACACAGCCTCAGGCAATCCTGCCCACAGGTGCCCAGGGCTGTTGGGCACAGCTTGAAACAAAAGGCATCAATGTGTGTACAGAGAAGTAGGTAGGTCCCGTCTGGAAAGGCGGAGACCACGCGAACAGGGAGGGGCTTCCAGGTCACAGGTAGGGGAGACAGACGGTTGCTTTCTTATGAGTTACCAACGAGCCTCTGCGAAGGGGGCAATCAGAATTCACATCCGTCGCAGAGGGAGGGACGACTTTGAATCTAACAGTTTTCCCTGAGCAGTTTCCAGCTTGAAAGGGCGAGTTTCCTTTCGCGGGGGAAGGGCTGGCCACTCAGGAGGGGCTGCTCCCAACTTGGTCTGTCCCCCTTAACCCAGCCCAGGCTGACACCTGGGGCAGGAGCCTCAGTGATGCTGGTGGGTGGGCTCCATCCTCAGCCAGGTGCCGGCAGCGTTTCCAGAGGCGATAGGTGGGCAAGGCCAGGAGCAGCAGCCCCAGCACCGCGCTGCCGATCCACAGAGCCGTGGACAGCTGGTCACTCGCAGGGTTGGAGGCTGGAGAGAGCGGGAGACACCGGTCAGAGCCCTCCAGGCCTCTGCAGGCGTGGGAAGGGAGGGGCCCCTCAGAGGCTCCGTGTGCCTCCACAGTTACCACGTTCCCTGAAATTTCACAAAGGACTTCACGGTGACCCTTTCGAAAGGTGCATAGCACCTTAGAGTTTAGAGATGGGCAGTCCTGGCCGGGCGCGGTGGCTCATGCCTGTAATCCCAGCACTTTGGGAGGCCAAGGTGGGCGTCTCACAGGGTCAGGAGTTCGAGACCAGCCTGACCAATACGGTGAAACCCTGTGTCTACTAAAAATACAAAAATTAGCCAAGCGTGGTGGCAGGCACCTGTATTCCCAGCTACTTGGGAGGCTGAGGCACAAGAATTGCTTTAACCTGGGAGGCGGAGGTTGCAGTGAACAGAGATCATGCCACTGCACTCCAGCCTGGGCCACAGAGCAAGACCAAAAAAAAAAAAAAAAAAAAAGGCAGTCCAGAGTGAGCCACAAAGGCTGCTTAGCCTGCGATCTGCACTTTGAGAACTTAGTTTGGGGGAAAAGGGAGGAATGTAATATATCTCCTTCGTACTATTTTCTGTTGATTACCTATTGAAATAATGCTTGGGATATATTGGGCTCTGTGAAAAGCATGATCACGCTTTTTTTTTTTTCCTTTCCAAGATGGAGTCTCACTCTGTCACCCAGGCTGGAGTGCAGTGGCACGATCTCGGCTCACTGCAACCTCCGCCTCCCAGATTCAAGCGATTCACCTGCCTCAGCCTCCCAAGTCGCTGGGATTACAGGCACGCACCACCATGCCTGGCTAATTTTTGTATTTGTAGTGGAGATGAGATTTCACCATGTTGGCCAGGTTGGTCCTGAACTCCTGACCTTGTGATCTGCCCACTTGAGTCTCCCAAAGTGCTTATTTTACTTTTAAATTTGAAATTACCTATGTGGGCTGGGCACGGTGGCTCACGCCTGTAATCCTAGCACGTTGGGAGGCTGAGGAGGGTGGATCACGTCAGGTCAGGAGTTTTAAACCAGCCTGGCCAATGTGATGAAACCCCATCTCTACTAAAAATTTAAAAATTAGCCGGGTGTGGAGGTGGGCGCCTGTAATCCCAGCTGTTCAGGAGGCTGAGGCAGGAGAATCACTTGAACTCAGGAGTCGGGGGAGTTGGAGGAGCTGAGATAGCAACGCTGCACTCCAGTCTGGGGGACAGAGCAAGACTCTGTGTCAAAAAAAAAAAAGAAAAAAAAAAAAGAAATGTGGCTGCATTCTGTTCCTGTTTCTACTTCTATTCTAAAGATTGATCTAGTCGGCCGGACGTGGTGGCTCACGCCTGTAATCCAAGCACTTTGGAGGCCAAGGCGGGCGGATCACCTGAGGTTGGGAGTTCAAGACCAGCCTGACCAACGTGGTGAAACCCTGTCTTAAGAAAAAAAAAAAAGATTGTTCTAGTCTACAAAGCTTAGAATTTACAAAGTGCCTTGGAGTCCACACAGTCCCTGAAATTTACAAAGGACCCACTGGACAGATGGGGAAATCGAGGCTGGGCAGGGCTTGTCTAAAGCCTTCATCCAAGGAGCCTCTCTCTCCCAGCCCTTCCCCACCCTCCCTGCCCCCAGTGACCAGAACTCACAGCTTGTCGGGATCACTTCTTCCTGTGTGGGCGCAGCCTGGGAGACCGCAGGGCGGCAGGTCCTGGTGGAGGCTGGGCTCCTGGGGCTGTGTGTGGGGCCCTGCTGGGGGACGGTCTCCTGGGAGGTCGTGTCGGGGGGCTCCGGGGAGGTCGTGTCAGGGGCCTCTGAGAAGGTCGTGTGGGGGGGCTCCGGGGCGGTCGTGTTGGGGGGCTCAGGGGCGGTCGTGTTGGGAGGCTCCAGGGAGGCTGGGCTGCGCAGGACTGGAAACAAAGTGGGGATGCTTTTCTCCCTGCTGCCCCAGGCCTGCCTCTCCTGCCTCAGTCTCCACATCTGGACTAAGGGCTTGGACCAGAAACTCCCCAAGCCCCTTCCCTGGACCGCTCTGATGAATCACATTTCAATTTATTATTATTATTATTATTTTTGAGATGGAGTCTCCATCTCTTGCCCAAGCTGGAGCGCAGGGGCACAATCTCAGCTCACCGCAGCCTCCATCTCCCCGGTTCCAGCGCTCCTCCTGCCTCAGCCTCCCAAGTAGCTGGGTTTACAGGCGTGCGCCACCACGCCCAGCTAATATTTTGTATTTTTAGTAGAGATGGGGTTTTGCCATGTTGACCAGGCTGGTCTCGAACTGCTGACCTCATGATTCACCTGCCTCAGCCTCCCAAAGTGCTGGGATTACAGACGTGAGCCACTGTGCTGGCTTCTTTGTATTTTTTTTGAGTTGGGGTCTCACTCTGTCACCCAGGCTGGAGTGCAGGGGTGCAATCATGGCTCACTGCAGCCTCAATCTCCCAGGCTCAAGACATCCTTCCCACTTAGCCTCCTGAGTGGCTGAGACCACAGGTGTGCAATACCACACCCAGCTAATTTTTAATTTTCTTTGGTAGAGAGTTGCGTGCCTCAGCCTCCCAAAGTGCTGGGATTACAGGCGTGAGCCTGGCCTAAAGCCTGTAATTTATAAAGGGCTTTGAAATCTACACGGTCTCACCGGGTGCTGTGGCTCACGTCCGTGATCCCAGCACTCTGGGAGGCCAAGTTGGGCAGATGACGAGGTCAGGAGTTCGACACCATCCTGGCTAACACGGTGAAACCCCGTCTCTATTAAAAATAGAAAAAATCAGCCGGGCGTGGTGGCGCATGCTTGTAATCCCAGCTACTCGGGAGGCTGAGGCAGAATTGCTTGAACCCGGGAGGCGGAGGTTGCAGTGAGCCGAGAAAAGACTCTGTCTCACAAAAAAAAAAAAAAAAAAAAAAAAAGAAATCTACATGATTCCTGAAATTTACAAAGGACCCACAATCAGGGAAGTCCACTGGACAGATAGGGAAACTGAGGCACCACGGTGCGCAGGATGGGAGTCCGGGCACTCCAGGGCCCCCCTCACTGGCAGCATCACCCCAGGAGGTTCCTGAGTCTCCATGTGCCTCAGTTTCCTCAACTGTGAAAGGAGCAACAGTCACCTCTTTGGGCTGCCCGGAGAGTGAGTGGGGAGTGGGTCACGGGTGTGCCCAGGGCACAGGCTGAGTGGCTTCCACGTTTATGATGATGGGATGTGGAAGGAGCAGAGTTGGGAGGAGGGTGAGTGGAGAGAGGAGGTGCCTGGGGGCTCTCTGCTCCTTCCTCTGTGGGACTGATGGAGAGACTGAGGCCTGTGAGCGCCTGTGTGCTGTAAAATACCCCTCAGACCCAGCCTCCTCTCTGCCCACCCCAGCCCCACCCCCAGCACCAAGGCCTCCGGGTCTCCCAGCTTCTGCTCCATTCCCCCGGGAGCCCTGTGCGTGAAACTCAAGACCTCACACATGTTCGCTTGGGTATTGTGGTGCCCCACGGGGGGACAAATCCCTCTGTCTTTAGTGGGAGAAGCCGTCAGGGGCTTTGGGGCAGGGCATGAAGGGAGCACCTCCTGGGCACCAGCCCATGTTAAGCGTCTTCATCCAGGCCGGGCACAGGGGCTCAGGCCTCTCATCCCAACCCTTTGGGAGGCCCAGGTGGGCAGATCACAAGATCAGGAGTTCCAGACTAGCCTCGCCACTATGGCGCACCCTGTCTCTACTAAAAATACAAAAAAATTAGCTGGGTGGTGGCGGGCGCCTGTAGTTCCAGATCCTCGGGAGGCTGAGGCAGGAGAATCGCTTGAACTGGGGAGGTGGAGGTTGCAGTGAGCCAAGATCATGCCAGCCTGAATGACAGTGCACGACTGTTTCAAAAAAATAAAACAAAACAAAACCCTTAAACCTTCATTGTGCATTCAGCAAGGGTTTATTGAGCACCTGCTATGCACCAGGCCCTGCTCTAGCTTCTGTGGACATAGGTGTGTCCAAGACGCAGATTTCCACCTTGGGATCCAACAGGGGGAGACGGTCATGGAAAAATCAGAGAATGTATGGGCTTGGGGGATGTCAGATGCTATAAAAGGTGTCAAGAGAGGCTGGGCGCCGTGGCTCACGCCTGTAATCCCAGCACTTTGGGAGGCCGAGGCGGGTGGATCACGAGGTCAAGAGATCGAGACCATCCTGGTCAACATGGTGAAACCCCGTCTCTACTAAAAATACAAAACAGTAGCTGGGCATGGTGGTGCGTGCCTGTAATCCCAGCTACTCAGGAGG
>NW_022437220.1:42855-65876 GCF_009761245.1 Sapajus apella
GGTCGGCGAGGGTCGCTGGGGATGGAGGCCCCTGGGCTGGGGTCCCCTGGGGTCCGCGACAGTCGCTGGGGATGGAGGCCCCTGGGGATGGAGGCCTCTGGACTGGGGGCTCCTGGCCGTCGTGGAGCTGTGAGACCCTCCAGGACCTAGGACAGGTCACCCCATCTCTGAGCCTGGCTTCCCTCCGTCATAGAGGCGGGGACCACCCACTTGGCAGGCCTGGGTGAGCCTGGGAGCCCGAGCGGGGGCTGCCTCTGTTCCTTGGTCTACATGGAGACCTGGATTTGGGTCCACAAGAGAAATCCAGAAGGGGCGCGGTCTGGGTCCCAACTCACAGCTGCCATATTCCCAGAGCCCTGAGAACCTCACCTTCCAAACGCACTGGAATCCATCCACCTGTTCCTCCAAGACCCCCACACTGGTCCTGTTTCCCTTCGTGGCCTGTTTGCCCCCCTGGGCACACTGACACCCCTAAGCTCCTGGACTGGGGAGCCCTGCACCCCCGGGCCCTCCCAGGGCCTCTGCACGAGCTGCTCCTCACCTTACCCAGGTTCTGCCCCCACCCTCCCTTCCCCTCCTTGGCTGTGGTTCTGAGTACACTCCTCCAAGCCCAATGAGGGCCTGTGGTGGCCGTGGTGATGGCCGGCCCCCCTCCACCCGGGGCCTGTGCCCATGATCCCCGACCCCATGCGCTGCAGGCACACAGGAATAAAATAATGGAGGGTCCTGCTGACCTCAGCGTGTGCCTATCTGTGCCTCAGTTTCCCTGGCCATGGAATAAAAAGGAGCAGCCAGTCCATGGGGTTCTAAGCATTGCCAGTTGCCTTACCTGGGCAGAGGAGGGAAACTGAGGCCCAGAGAAGGGGCTGGGTGCAGAGAAGGGAAACTGAGGCCCAGAGGAGGGGCTGGGACTGGAGGAGGGAAACTGAGGCTCAGAGGAGGGAAACTGAGACCAGAAGAGGAGCTGGGACCAGAGGAGAGAAAATGAGGCCCCGGGGAGGGGTTGGGACCACAGGAGGGAAACTGAGGCCCAGGGGAGGGGCTGGGACCATAGGAGGGAAACTGAGGCCCAGGGGAGGGGCTGGGACCAGAAGAGGGAAACTGAGGCCCAGGGGAGGGGCTGGGATGAGAGGAGGGAAACTGAGGCCCAAAGGAGGGGCTAGGTGCAGAGGAGGGAAACTGAGGCTTAAGGTGGGGCAACAGGCCTCTTGGCGTGGTGAGGGTCCAGGTGTGTGCGCCCACAGCCATGTCTCCCTGGGTCCCCTCCCCCTCCTGCCCAGGCCAGTGCCGGGAAAGGCCTCACCGGAAGGCGGACTCCAAGGAGCAGCCCTCCCCAGCCGGAGGTGCAGGCCCTTCCCGGGAAGCTGGGCCCTTAACCCGGGCGGGGGGCAGTGGGCCTGGTGAATGGGCGGCTTCCCAGCCCCTGACCCCACTTCCTGCAGGTGGGGAGGGGCCGCTGGGCGTGCCCAGCTCTCCTGGGCCCTGTCCTGCGCCTGCCCCGCCGGGTCACGTGGGGTGGTCATGCCGCTCACACTCCCCAAGTGCCGCGTCCTCACATCCACAGGCTTGGGGGGGCGGGAACACGACACGGCTGGGGTGCCCCCCAGGACAGGGCGGGTGGGTGGATACGGGAAGGAGGAGGGTTAGGGTTCCCAGAGGCAGAGGGACCCACGGGTGCAAAGGGGCAAAGGCGGGGAAGGTGGGGGTGAGACAGAGTGAGGAAGAGAGACAAGGCAGAGACATAGGGAGATGACAGAGACACGGGGATGGAGAGACAGAGGCAGGACAGAGGCCTGAGGGTCTGTGAGGGCCCCAAGACCCCTGGCATCTCAGTCCTAGTCCCACAGCAAGGCCACTGCCAGCAGGGACTGCACAGCTTCTTCCACAGCTACGGGGACCTCCCTTTTGTCCTGGGGAGACTTGAGACCGCCCCCAACATTGGTCCCCTTCCCGGCATTGTCCTGAGCCCTCCAGCAGGAAGCCCCCTTCCCATGGAGGGTCCCAGCCGTCCCACCAGCCCGACCCCACATCCTGGCCTTGCTGTCCACAGCAGCTGAGGGGTGTTCCAGAGGACTGCGGCCCTGAGGGAAGGGGCCGTGGGGGCGCTGGTGTCCAGGACTGAGCACGCCCCCAGGCCCGGACAGACCCTTCTCGGCCCAGCTGGGCCAGCCCCCCTGGTTCCCACCCACAGATCAGTTTTGGGGTCTTCATGGCTTTTCTTTGAAGACCCCCATTAGGGCAGGGCCTCGTTGTTGGGCAAGGCTTGAACCCAGTGCAAGGACCCCGACCTGAGGGTCTCAAGGGGAGTGGGGGAGGAATGAGACTGATCGAGGCTGCAGGGGGGGTTGTTTAATAAGTAACCATGTGTGTGCTTGTGCGCATGTATGTGTGCATACACATATGCGTGTATGTGTGCCTGTATGTGCATATATGTGTATGTGCGCGCGCACATGTGAACACATACATGCACACACGAGTGCATATATGCATATGCGTGCACATGCATGCGCACATGTGTGCACATGTAAGTGCATGCATACACACATGCACACGTGTATATATGCATGCATGTATGCATGTGTGCATGCATATATGTATGCGTGCATATATGTATGCATGTGTGCGTCCGCATGTGCAGATATGTGCACATGTATGTGCGTGTATGCATGTATGTGTGCCTGCATGTGTGCACATGTGGTGTTTTAGCCATGAAACCTGCAATGGGGGTGGGTCTGGCTCCCATATTGGGTTTTGTCCAAGTCAAGCCCCTCCCTGCAGGCTGGCCGAGGTCATCATTGCCACTGGGCCTGGGCAGGGCTGACTGGCCTCCCTGAGGCCTGTGACCGCCTGGTGAGGGGCTGGGGCTCAGTGCTTGGTCCCTAGCAACCCCCAGGAAGCTGGACATGGCACCCTAGGGGGTGAGGCTGGTGTGGTGGTCTCTAGGGCAGCCCCCCCTGAGCCGATCAGGAGGGGTCTGGGCATCCATGCGGCAAGAGGCATACTGGTGAGAGCTGGCTTGGGGCTGGCTGTGCCCAGGGAGAGGTGGGGCTTGGAGTCCTTCCATGCGCTCTGATGCCTCGGTGCTTCCAGGGGCATCTCCAGGCTCACGCCAGCTTCCACAGCCCCGTCTCACGGGTTAAAGGGCCACTCTAGCTGTTTCGAAGATGGGGGCCGAGCCAGGAGCGGCACAGGCCTCTCCCGAGGGGCCAGGAGCCTAGAGGGGCACAAGCCACACACACAGCACATGGGGAGACACTGAATTGTGTATGAACTGCACTCACGGGGTTTGAGACTAGAGAGGTGGCACTTCCACGTCGTGAACACCATAAAAGGCATCGAACTATTTCTTTTTTTTTTTTTTGAGATGGAGTTTCGCTCTTGTTACCCAGGCTGGAGTGCAATGGCGCGATTTCGGCTCACCGCAACCTCCGCCTCCTGGGTTCAGGCAATTCTCCTGCCTCAGCCTCCTGAGTAGCTGGGATTACAGGCACGCGCCACCATGCCCAGCTAATTTCTTTGTATTTTTAGTAGAGACGGGGTTTCACCGTGTTGACCAGGATGGTCTCGATCTCTTGACCTCGTGATCCACCCGCCTCGGCCTCCCAAAGTGCTGGGATTACAGGCGTGAGCCACCGCGCCCGGCTGAACTATCTCTTAAAAAGCCCTGTCTTGCTGGGCATGGTAGCTCACCCCTGTAATCCCAGCACTTTGGGAGGCCGAGGCCGGCGGATCATGAGTTGGAGACCAGCCTGGCCAACATGGTGAAACCCCATTTCTACTAAAAATAGAAAAATCGGCCAGGCCTGGTGGTGCCCATCTGTAATCCCAGCTACTCAGGAGGCTGAGGCTGGAGAATCAGTTGAACCCGGGAGGCGGAGGTTGCAGTGAGTCAAGATCGCGCCATTGCACTCCAGCCTGGGCGACAGGGTGAGACGCTGTCTCAAAAAGCAAAAACGGAAATAACCCTGTCTTTTCCAACTTGGCTCGGTTCTAAGGCATTGCAGGCGAGTCCAATTCCACCACAGCTGTGTGTGTGAAAGCAGGGACAGGATGGTCTGGGAGAGGGTACTGGGACCAGGGTGGTCCCAGCCTTCACTCAGTACAAGCTCTGAAGGGAAGTGTGCAGCTCCTCGGAGGCAGCTTCAGCACCGCCCAGGGCGGGTCCACACCTCCTGCAATCCCCCACCGGCCTGGGGCAAAACACGTGCGCCACTTTTTTCTTGTTGGTTTGCACCTGTTTGTGGCAAAATACAGCAGCACTCACTGGCCCCTGTGCAGCCCGACAGCCCGGCAGGGTGAATGCGCTGTGGTTCCTGCTGTCTGCAGAACCGCCCCAGCCCTCACGGATCACGAGGTCGGGAGTTTGAGACCATCCTGGCCAACATGGTGAAACCCTGTCTTTACTAAAAATACAAAAATTAGCCGGGTGTGGAGGCAGGACAGGAGAATCACTTGAACCTGAGAGGTGGAGGTTGCACTGAGCCGAGACGGTGCCACTGCACTCCAGCCTGGGTGACAGAGTAAGACTCCATCTCAAAAAAAAAACAAAAACAAAAAACCACCAATGAAGGGTCCCAGCTCTGCCGCCCGCACCCTGGCCGGACCCGGTCCCCTCCGCTCTGTGGGTTTGCTTCCTCCAGAGTCACTCAGCCTTTCCAGAGGACGAGATGATGGGTGACCGTCCCTGGCCTCAGTCCTCCAGAGTCCCGGGTGCGGGGGCAGAGTGTGAGGGGGTGGCCGGGAAGGGCCCTGGACCAGCGCTGGGCTCATCCTCTGTGTGGGTGCAGACCCAGCAGCGCCCCGACTCCGGGTTGGTGGGCTGAGGAAGGCGTCCTGTGCAGGGCTCCGTGGGTGGCTGCGGAGGTCCCAGGCCCCGGTAACAGAAGCCACACCCCCTCGTCTCGGGGTGCCTTCTCTCAGCCAGGGCGCCGGGCTCTCCTCCTCCCCACGCTCACCAGCCCAGCCCATCTGGAGCTCCTGTCCTGCTGGCTGGGAGGGAGCGGGGTCAGCGATGCCCAGGCTGGCTCCGGCACTCCCTGGCCACCATCCCTGGGCCTCCGTTTCCCCCTCTGAACGGCAGAGGCTGGTGTGCCGATAAACGGGGTGGCTCTGACAGCAGCTCCTGGGCAGGTTCCACAGACACTGCTGGCCAGGGATGGTGCTCCCCCTGGGCCCCCAAATCCCCCTCCCATCCCCTGCAGCAAAGTGGGTGTGCACAGCCCGGAGGCAGAAAATTCCAGCAAGATAACCCCCCATGGTGTGGTGCACGCTGGGACCCCAGGCCCTGGGCGACCTGCAGTGTATGGAGCGGGCTCGGTGGGGCGTCGGGAGGCGTGGGGGTCACGTGTGTTCGGTTCCTGGCCCAGCCGAGCCCCTCGGCGGGATTGAGAGCAGCTTCTCCACCAGCTCCCCTGGTGTGGGAGTCCGAGGGTCTACCCAAGGGCCCCAGAGCTCCTGCCGCTCCAAGAGGACCCGAGGTCATCATGGTGCCAGTGTGTCTGCTGTCCGGGCCTGCGCACTCCTGCCTGACACCCGGTGGCCCCTGGACCCGTGGGGTCTGTGCTGAGAGGCTGCTGGGCTTGACGGCCGTCTCACTAGCTGGCAGAGGGGCCCCAGGACCCCAGCAGAAGCCCTGGCAGAGTCTCTGGTGGGCTCCCAGGCAGGAACCGCCCCATTGGTGGCTCTCGAGGAAGGACAGGCCTGTGTATCCATCTGATTTGGCCAATTCTTAGCTGTCCCGAGCCCTGGCCCACGTGGGGGTGAACGTGGGGGCCGATGCAGACGCCTCCTCCACAAGGCGTGCTGGGCCACAAGGGGCCCACACTTCCCGCCCGCTCCAGGCTGTTTCTCCTGACGGAGCCTGCACCCCCCATTGGACGAGGACCGTGCCCAGTGAGCTTTTTCAGAGCCCCCACTGGCCACCCAATGCTGACATCCAGCAGGACACGGGAAGGTGAAAGGAGCAGAGTGGGAAAAGCCACCCACACGTGGGGTCCTGGTGGGCCTGGGATCCTGACACACAGCCAAACCCTCCCCAGGGAAACTGAGGCACAGAGAAGGAACGGCTTCTTCTCTGTCCCTGTTGCTTCACCTTGAAACCTCAGCTGCCATCTCTTCCAGGGAGCCCCCAGTATCTAAGGAGAACCACGGCGGCCCATCTGTAAGGAGCCGTCAGCCCTTCCAGGCCAGCTCCCCCAGCCCCACTGCACCTCCTGCCTCAGCGCCTTCACCGACACCTGGCTTGCCTGCTGCGTCCATGCCAGCGCCCAGGGCTCACCTGACTCCCAGCCTTGGGGCCTCAGCACCTTCCCGACACATGGCACCTCTGGGCTTCTCTGAGAGCCTGCCCTGAACGCTTCGGATCTCCAGGGCCACCCTGGACTGCCCCGGGTGGAGAGCAGGGCCCCACTCTCCGGCCGCCCATCCTGCTGGGCCTTCCTACTCAGCACCAGGACACCTGCTGGCCGCTTCCTATCTGGCTCCCCATAAACGGGAAGCATCCGAGGGCAGGGCTGTGCCTAGAACCGGAAGAAGCGACTCCCCTCAGCGGGAGGGCCCTGAGACCCCCGGTCCGGGGCCACCACCCTCTCCGTGGCTCTGCTGCACGGGGTGGGGCCCCCTCCTGAAATCTAAGACACCTGGGCTGGGGCCTCCATCCTCTCTGCGGCTCCGCACTGCAGCCCCTGAAATCTGTTTTTATCCCAGGAGATGGGAAGCAGTTGGAACAGTCAGCTGAAGGCACCCAGCCCGCGGAAGGTGAGGAGGCAGGCGGGGTGGGGGGTGACAGTCCTGACAGCAAGTGGAAACGCAGCCAACGGCCGCCTGAAGCTTCCTTTCTTCCTTCTTTTTCTTTTTTTTTTTTGAGACGGAGTTTCGCTCTTGTTACCCAGGCTGGAGTGCAATGGCCGATCTCGGCTCACCGCAACCTCCGCCTCCCGGGTTCAGGCAATTCTCCTGCCTCAGCCTCCTGAGTAGCTGGGATTACAGGCACGCACCACCATGCCCAGCTACTGTTTTGTATTTTTAGTAGAGACGGGGTTTCACCATGTTGACCAGGATGGTCTCGATCTCTTGACCTCGTGATCCACCCGCCTCGGCCTCCCACAGTGCTGGGATTACAGGCGTGAGCCACCGCGCCCGGCTCTTCCTTGTTTTTCTGAGATGGAGTCTCGCTCTGTCGCCCAGGCTGGAGTGCAGTGGCGCCATCTCGGCTCACGGCAACCTCCACCTCCCGGGTTCAAGCGATACTCCTGCCTTAGCCTTCTGAGTAGCTGGGACTACAGGTGCGCACCACCATGCGCGGCTAAGTTTTGGATTTTTAGTAGAGACGGGATTTCACCCTGTTGGCCAGGCTGGTCTCGAACTCCTGACTTCAGGCGATCCGCGCACCACGGCCCCCCAAAGTGCTGGGATGAAGCCGTGAGACACCACGCCCGGCTTTGTTTTGTTTCGTATGATTTATTTTCTTCTTTCTACCGTGGCCGCTGGACGCCGGGCTCCCGCTCGCTTCTGGGGATGAAGGACAGGGCTCTGGCCTCTGTGCACCGGGCAGGGGCTGTGCTTGGGGCCAAATGCGGGCGTTGGCCCTGGCCTGGGGCGCTCCCCGGGCCTGGAGTTCAGGCCGAGCCGCAGCCCCGTGGCTGGGAGCGTTCGCCCCTGCAAACGCGCGGCCTCTGAGCGCGACTCTCCGCACCCAGCGCGCGCGGAGCCCCGGACACCCCGAGCGCACTCCGTCCCGGCTGCGCGCCCCGAGGGGTTCGCAGGGCGGTTCTCACCCGCTGCCATCCCGACCCGGGAACCGCAAACCCTAACCTGGCATCTGGGGACACCTGCAGTTGTCACGGCCGGGAACGGGGAGACCCTGGCCTCGAACCCGCGGGAGGCCGGGACGCTGCCAGCCCCGCCCCCGAGGAGGGCGCCAGGCGTGCCGGGCCCGGGCGTAGGAAAGCGCGCGCGGAGCGCGGGGGGGACGGGCCTGGCTGTAAGAGGGGCGCGCAGGCGCGGGCACCGTCACCCCAGGCCCGACGGCCGCGCGGAGCCCGTTTGGGGCGCAGGACACGGGGCTGGACCGGGCCGGGTCGCGGAGGGCGTCGGCCTGGGCCACGGCCCTCGGCTCTGCCCCGAGGGCAGGTCAGGGGTCAGAGGTCGGAGGTCGGGGTCGCGCTCGGCCCTCACAGCGCCACCGGCCCTGCTGACGACCTCCCCGTCCCGCGGGGCGCAGCGGACCAGCCGCTCCTCCTCCTTTTCGCGGGTCCCGCTCCCCGCGCCTGTCCCCCAACACCTCCCACGGCTCCCGGCAGCCCCCGCGCCACCCCGCCACTGGACCACAACTCCCGCCATGCCCCGGGGCGCAGGGCGCCCGGACGTGTGGCCCACAAGGCCTTGCGCGGCGGCGCGGGCCCTCTAGCCCGCGGTCCTCCGAGCTCGCGGCTGGCTCGCCCCGCGGGCGGTCTCCTCGCGTTCCCACGGGGGTGCGCTCGGGCTGCGCCTGTGGGGTGCGCTCGGGCTGCGCTTGTGGGGTGCGCCCGGGCTGCGCCTGTGGGGCGCCCGACGCCCGACGCCCGTCACGGCAGCGCCAGCGACCGGGGCGCCCGTTAGTTCAACGCAGACTGACCTGTTGTTATTGTTTGACACGGAGTCTCGCCCGGTGCCCGGGCTGGAGCGCGGGGGCGCGATCTCGGCTCCGCGCAGCCTCCGCCTCCCGAGGAGCGGGACCACAGGCGCGCGCCACCGCGCCAGCTAATTTTTGCGTTTTTAAGTAGAGACGGGGTTTCACCATGTTGGCCAGGCTGGTCTCAAACCCCCGACCTCGTGATCCACCCGCCTCGGCCTCCCACAGTGCTGGGATGACAGGCGTGAGCCACCGCGCCCGGATTTATTTTATTTTATTTTATTTATTTATTTAAAGATGGGGTTTCACCATGATGGCTGGGCTGGTCTTGAACTCCTGACCTCAGGTGATCCACCCGCCTCGGCCTCCCAAAGTGGTGGGATGACAGGCGTGAGCCACCGCGCCCGGCCTTATTTTACTTTATTTTTTATTTTTATTTTTTTATTATTTTTTATTTATTTTTTTTTGGGACGGAGTTTCGCTCTTGTTACCCAGGCTGGAGTGCAATGGCGCGATCTCGGCTCACCGCAACCTCCGCCTCCCGGGTTCAGGCAATTCTCCTGCCTCAGCCTCCCGAGTCGCTGGGATTGCAGGCCCGCGGCACCATGCCCAGCTAATGTTTTGTAGTTTTAGTAGAGACGGGGTTTCACCATGTTGACCAGTATGGTCTCGATCTCTTGACCTCGTGATCCACCCGCCTCGGCCTCCCAGAGTGCTGGGATGACAGGCGTGAGCCACCGCGCCCGGCCTTATTTTACTTTATTTTTTATTTTTTGAGACGCAGTCTCACTCTGTCGCCAGGCGCCAGGCTGGAGTGCAGTGGCGCAACCTCGGCTCACGGCAGTCTCTGGCCCCTGGGTTCAAGCAATTCTCCTGCCTCAGCCTCCCGAGTAGCTGGGACCACAGGTGCGCGCCACCACGCCTGGCTTATTATTATTTTTAAATTTTTTAAATTTTTTGTATTTTTAGTAGAGACAGGGTTTCACCATGTTGGCCAGGCTGGTCTCGAACTCCTGACCCCAGGTGATCCACCCGCCTCGGCCTCCCACAGTGCTGGGAATCACAGGCATGAGCCACTGTGCCCGGCATTTTTTTTGTATTTTTATTAGAGACAGTTTCACCATGTTGGCCAGGCTGGCCTCGAACTCCTGACCTCGGGTGATCCACCTGTCTCACGCTTGTTATTATTTTGACACAGGGTCTCGTTCTGTGGCCCAGGCTGGAGAGCAGTGGCGAGATCTCCACTCACTGCCACCTCCACCTTCCGAGCTCAAGCGATCCTCCCGCCTCGACCTCCCAAGGTGTTGGTACCACGGGCGCCTCACGCGTCTACCAGCAAATCTTTATTGAGTGCCTGCTGCATGCCAAGCGTTGTTTCCGGTGCCAAGGAGACAGCAGAGTGCAAGGTGGGCAGACCTCAGCCCCAGGGTCTGCTGCGAGGGCCGGGGTGGTGGAGGGGAGGCCCTGGAGGCTCTCGCGTGGGTGATCGGTCTCCTCGCGTTCCCACTGGGGGGCACTGGGGCTGCCTGGTCCCGGGGGACCCCGGCCTGCTCACGTTCTAGGGAGCAGATGGGAAGAGAGACCTAAGCCGGGCTAATGATGCCTAAACCCGGCCTGACACCAAGGCAGGGCTGTGCTGAGAAACGACGGCTACTGGCTCTCCACTGCAGCGCACGCGCCTCCTGCGTTGTAAATTCTCCCATCGCGGCTGCCAGCGTGAGCGAACCAGCCGCGCCCAGATCCCTGCCAACTTCACGGTGGGCTCCGGTATCATCCGCTCCAGCCCTGCACGAGCAGAGGGGTGGGAAGTGCTGCTGGGACTGTGAAGGCGGCAGGGAACGGACACAGGCGTGCGGATGGGCAGGCCGTAGAATCAGATCGGTGGTCCAGGTAGGCCGGGCGCCGTGGCTCACGCCGTAATCCCAGCACTTTAGGGGGCCGAGGCGGGTGGATCACTTGAGGTCTGGAGTTTTAGACCAGCCTGGGGAACATGATGGAAAACAACCTCGTCTCTATTAAAAAGTACAAAAGTACAAATATTGGTCGGGTGTGGTGGCTCACGCCCGTAATCCCGGCACTTTGAGAGGCCGAGGCAGGCGGATCACTTAAGGTCTGGAGTTTGAGACCAGCCTGGGCAACATGCTGAAACCCTGTCTCTTAAAAAATACAAAAAGTAGGCAGGTGTGGTGGCATGTGCCTGTAATCCCACCTACCTGGCAGGCCGCGGCAGGAGAATCATTTGGACCCGCGAGGCGGACGTTGCAGTGAGCTGAGATCCGGCCAGTGCACTCCAGCCTGGGCGAAAGAGCAAGACTCCCTCTCAGAAAAAGAAAAAAAAATCAATCAATGAATCAATGAATCAGTGGTCCAGGGAGGATCCTGGAGATGGAGAGATTTGAGCAATGGCTTGCAGGAGGGGAGGGGCTGGCAGCCAAACCTGGGACAGGGTGTCCCAGGCGGAAGGCAGGGTGAGCGCAGAGGCTGAGGCCAGAGGGCCCGACAGAGCCAGAGAGGGCAGAAAGGACCCGCGTGTCCGACCTCGGACACAGCAGACAGCAGAGCCCGCTGCGACCCCTCTCCAGCCCCCAAGTCCTCGGAAGACAAGCTCCTTCCTCTGAAGTTCAGCGTCCTCGTCTGTCTCATGGGGACTTGCCAGGCGTGGGCTGGTGCCCAGCAGAGCCTGAGAGCTGGTCCTGTCCTCACTGTCCCGCGGGGACAGCGGGCTCTTTCTGGATGAGGAGGGAGGGCAGCTGGCAGGTCCTCTGTGTCCTCGGGGGAAGAACAAGCCTCCGTTGTTCGAGTCTCTGGAACAAAGGGCGGGCGGTGGCAGATCGCGTGAGTCTGAGTCAGGGGTCTGGCCGCCGGACAAAGGATGGCCCTGAGCGTCCTCAGGGAAGTGGGAAGTGGCAGGTCACAGGGGCCGGGAGCATGAGCTGACCCTGGCCGGGCCAGCGGCAGCACCCAAGACACCTGGCCTCCCCTCTCCTGCTGCACCGGGTGCCAGGGACAGGAACCCGGCCTCCTGGGAGGCGCCTCCCAGCCGCCGCAGCCTCACCTGCAGCGTGGGGATGTGTTTTAGAAAAGAATGGTGGGCAGCCGGGCGCGGTGGCTCACGCCTGAAATCCCAGAACTTTGGGAGGCTGAGGCAGGCGGGTCACCTGAAGTCAGGAGTTTGACAGCAGCCTGAACACTATAGTGAAACCCCGTCTCTACTGAAAATACAAAAATGAGCCAGACATGGCAGTGGCTGACACCTGCCATCGGTGCTTGGGAGGCTGAGGCGGGAGGACCGCTTGAGCCCAGGAGGTGGAGGCTGCGTCAAGTTTCCCGTCATGCTCTGATCATGCCTGTCCCTCCTCGGTGAGCCGTGATGGCGCCACTGCACCCCGGCCTGGATGGCACAGGGAGACCTTGTCCCCAGAGAACGGTGGGGACCTGGATGCCCAGCAGCCACCAGTGATGTCGGTCATATCAGCCGTCAGCACGTTTCAGTCCACACACACACTTCAGCAGGTGCTCCCGCGTACCTGAGCGGGGAGGCTGCGTTAGGGATGCCATGGGGGTCAGGCCCTCTTCACATTCGCATGTGCATGCGCGCGTGTTCACCCGGCGTGTGTGCTGTGCGGGCGCGTGCGCGTGTTCACCCGCCCGTGTGCTCTGCGGGCGTGTGCGTTGTCTGTTCACCTGCCCGTGTGCTGTGCGGGCGTGTGCGTGTCTGTTCACCTGCCCGTGTGCTGCCACCAACCTCACGGCAGGGGGAGGCGTCTCGGGAGCGCCGTGTCCCATTCCTGCTGCAAGAGGCAAAGCAGGGCCTGGCTTTAGAGGCAGGATGGCGGCTGACGGGTGGAGGGAAGGAAGGTGGCCGCAGGGGTGCCAGGGGGGTCTGCAGACCTTGTGCATCTCAGAGCTGGCCCCAGGGGGATGATTGGACCCCGAGCTTCCCGGGAGCTCGGGAGGAAGCGCGGACCACCACTCTCTGCTGCAGGGATGCCCGCAGGCTCTGTGGACATGAGGGCGGGATGGCTCTCTGGGCGGGGTGGTCCTGGCCGCTGCAGGGTGCCCGGTGGCATCTCTGCCCCCACCCACTCCATGCCAAGAGCTCCCAGGTGTGACAACACAGATGTCGTTGGACATTGCCCAGGGCCCCCTGGTCTGTTGATTTTAGCCCGCCATGATCTCATAGCTCCATGTCTTTGGAACAAGGGTGAGTCTGTGTGCCCAGGGAGTGGTGAGGGGCTCAGGCGGGTGGACGTCTGTGGTGAGGAGCCTGGGCTACACGGGGTGGGAGCCGGGACGGGCGTCTGTATATGGCTCCCCGTGGTCACGTCGGAGGAGCTGGCTCTGGCAGAGATGTGGAGTGGCCTTTTGGGGCTAGGAGAGGTGCCTTCGGGATCCCCGAGGAAGTGGGGGTGGGCATGGGGGGAGGATGGGGCCCTGAACTGGGGTGTGACCATGTGCTGGAGAGCAGTGGCCAGGTGCTGGGTGGGCTTTGGATCCAGGACTGGGTGTTGGGTGTGGGCAGAGGAGTCAGGAAGCAGCCCCAGGGGTCAGAGGTGCCGTTTGCAGGCGTGGGGGAAGGCTGGAAGAGAGCGTTTGAATAACGGGCCAGATGCCCTTGTCCTCAGAGCCTCCCTGTGGACTCAGGCTGACACATGCCTGTTTACAGAGGAGCCTGATGCCCAGCGGCGGAGTGACTCACCAGGGACCACCCAGTACCCGATCCAGAAACCTTGGTTCACAGGCGGAGGTCTGGCCGGGAAATTCCCGCAGGAAATCGCAAAGGAGCAAAGCCGGTTGCCCGTCGAGGGGCGGGCCTGGGGCAGCACAGGAAGGTGGCCAGGGGAGGGGGTGACGTGGAGCCCAGAGTGGCAGGCGTGGGTCGGCAGGACGGGGCCCGCAGGGGCCAGGAACATTCTGGACTTGAGTCCTGGGTCCACTGCCTGCTAGCTTCGTGACCTCTGCTTCTGTCGATGGTGAAGGTCACGGACCTGGTTGCAGGGTGGCACCTGTGGGCACCGTCCTGGCTGCAGAGCCGTTCCGCAGTAGAGTGTAACCTGCCCCGTGCCAGGGGTGCCCTGCTGACCTCATCCTGTACACAGTGGGCTGTTAATAAGTGCCCATCTACGAAGGCAGTATTGGAAATAGATGCTCCGTGCCGCAAAGAAAAATCAGCCCTGGGACAAAGGATCTTTCAGCGACACAGTTTTTACTTCCTGGGCTGCAGGAAGGGGACCCTCAGTAGCCATCTTGCCATGAGAGCACAATGAACAAAGGAGACGCAGACAAATGTCTCCCTCACGCATGTGGGGTCGCCCTTACTGCTGTGTGTGATCGCCGTTGGCTGGAGCCAGACCTCACCGTCTAAACTAAAACCCAACTGGCTAACAACTTAAAACTTTTCTAAACAGGTAAGAGCCATGGAGAGCTGGGACATGCCTGTGAGCACGTCCAGCACAGGTATCCTGGTTAAGGCACAAGGACGTAGAATGTACTACGTGCCCGTAAGCGTGGCGTGTCTAGCAGCCACGTAGGACAGGACTTAACGAAGTTGTTAGCACACTTATTCCTTAACAAGAAAGGGAACTTTAAAAAGGAACTTTCGGCCGGGCGTGGTGGCTCAAGCCTGTAATCCCAGCACTTTGGGAGGCCGAGGCGGGTGGATCACGAGGTCAAGAGATCGAGACCAGCCTGGTCAACATGGTGAAACCCCGTCTCTACTAAAAATACAAAAAATTAGCTGGGCATGGTGGTGCGTGCCTGTAATCCCAGCGACTCAGGAGGCTGAGGCAGGAGAATTGCCTGAACCCAGGAGGCGGAGGTTGCGGTGAGCCGAGATCGCGCCATTGCACTCCAGCCTGGGTAACAAGAGTGAAACTCCGTCTCAAAAAAAAAAAAAAAAGGAACTTTCTACTCCCCACAGGCAGCATCGATTGCCATCCTGAAACCATTGACATTTGGGGGTCTTCTCTCAGGGGGAACAGCATCGTGGGTCTCCAGCCGCCCTCAGCACCCCTGGTCCTGGCAGCCAGAAATGTCCCCAGACACAGCCGAGCACCCCTGGGGGCAGCAACGCCCGTGCTGGAGCACCACTGGAGCAAGGGGTCCCCTCTAGACTCCACTGCTCGAGGCTGGAGCTGCCGCCACGGCGTCCTCAGGCCCCAGGTGAACGCTGGGGCATTTGAACCATGGGCACGACACACTGAGCACGGCGAATTCAAAACACTCCAGATGGGGCGGACAGCGTGAGGAAAGAATGTGAAATATCTCACCTACCATTTTCATATGCAGAAATGATACGATTTTGGACGTAGGGGTTAATAAGATCTATTATTAGAATTAATTGCCAGGCGCGGTGGCTCACGCCTGTAATCCAAGCACTTTGGAGGCCAAGGCGGGCGGATCACCTGAGGTCGCGAGTTCAAGACCAGCCTGACCAACATGGTGAAACCCCGTCTTAAAAAAAAAAAAGAATTAATTTTACTCATTTCTCTTTTTTTGATACAACTGCTAGAAAATCTGAACATGGCCAAGCACGGTGGCTCAGTGCCTGTAAACCCAGTGCTTCGGGTGGCTAAGGCAGGAGGATTGCTTGACGCCAGGAGCTAAAGACCAGCCTGGGCAAGACAGCAAGACCCCCATCTCCACACAAAAAAAGGAAAAAATTCGCCAGGCATGGTGGCACATGCCTAGAGGCCTAGCTACTGCCGAGGCTGAGGTGGGAGGACCACGTCAGCCCGGAAGCTGGAGCCTGCAGTGAACTGTGATTGTGCCGCTGCTCTCCAGCCTGGGTGGCAGGGCAACAGACTAACTAAAAAAAAAGAGTCCTCATTCTGTTCCTGGTGGCAGTGCTGCTGTGGATGGTCAACTTTCTGGGTAGACCACGAGCTGGGTGAAGGTGAGCTGGTCTGGTTGCCATCATCCTTCCCATTGTCCGTCCCCATCAACCTGCCCATCATCCTTCTCACCCTCCTCCTCCTCCATCATCCTTCCCACCAGCCTTCTCCATCAACCCTCCTGTCATCCTCCATCATCCTCCCATCACCCTCCTCCTCCTCCTCCTCCTCCTCCATCATCCTCCCATGATCCCCCCACCATCCTTCTCCATCATCCTCCATCCTCCTCCCCCTCCTCCTCCATCATCCTCCCATGATCCCCCCACCATCCTTCTCCATCATCCTCCCATCATCCTCTATCATCCTCCATCCTTCTCCATCATCCTCCCCATCATCCTCTATCATCCTCCTCCTCCTCCTCCATCATCCTCCCATGATCCCCCCACCATCCTCCTCCATCATCCTCCCATCCTCCTCCCCCTCCTCCTCCTCCATCATCCTCCCATGATCCCCCCACCATCCTTCTCCATCATCCATCCCCATCACCCTTCCCAGCCTGTGACGCCCTTTCCCGGCACCGCCCACAGTCTGCTCTCCCAGCTGTCACCAGAGGGCGCCTGTAAGCTCCGACTGGGCCACGTCCCTGCCCACAGCTGTCACGTCGCCCACGTCCCTCCGGGTAGAAGCCCAGACGCTCCCCACAGCCCCCAGGCCCTGCAGGCCCCTCCGCGTCGCCTCCCTCCCCACTGCCATCTCCTCGCTCTCCCGCCCCAGCACATGGGCCTCCTCCCCGCGTCTCAGACACTCCAGGCACGGTCCTGCCCAGGGCCTCTGGGCGTGCAGCCTGGTCTGGAGGCCTGGAATGCCCTCCCCCACCTCCTCCGGTCTCTGCAGGAGCGTGACCTTCTCAGCGAGGGTCCCGACCTCCCGGTTCACACGGCAGACGCCCACACCGCCAGCCCTCTCCCTGCATGTAAAATCCACTGTCTGCCTGCCTGTCTTGATGGGAAGGAAATTTGGTGGTTTTTTTTTTTTTTTTTTTTTTTGAGACTGAGTCTCCCTCTGTCGCCCAGGCTGGAGTGCAATGGCGCGATCTCGGCTCACCGCAACCTCCGCCTCCCGGGTTCAAGCGATTCTCCTGCCTCAGCCTCCCGAGTAGCTGGGATGACAGGCACCCACCACTGCGCCCGGCTAATTTTGTATTTTTAGTACAGACGGGGTTTCACCACCTTGGCCAGGCTGGTCTCGAACCCCTGACCTTGTGCTCCACCCATCTGGGCTTCCCGAAGTGCTGGGATGACAGGCGTGAGCCACCGCGCCCGGCCGGAACTTTTGTGTTTTTTCTCCTCCCGTTTTCCTGAGCGGGGCCCGGCCCCAAACGCCTGCTGAATTCCCAATGACGGCGAGAACAAGACTCTCGGCGAGAACAAGACTCCCGGGAATGCCGACGGCGTCACCTCCCGGACACCGAGGCCTGGCAGTGGTGGCCGGCAGCCGGGCAGGGGGGCGCGGGGCAGGCACCCCGCCTCTCACCCACTCCAGCCGCCCCTTTTCCACTGTCGGTATTTAGTCTCTCTCGTGGCTCAGACAGGATTAAAATCAGGGCTCATCTGCATGTGCGTTGAATTCATTTGCATCTCATTTGCAAGCCCTGTGCTTGGCCGCTGGGACAGGCTCTGAGCCGAGGACAGTGTTGATAGAATCTAGAGGGGGTCAGATGAGGGGGGACTGTGGCTGGAGGGGCCCCAGCTCGGTCGGGTGAGCCTGTCGGCGTGGCGGGCCTGCCATCCTGTCTTCCCCCGTGTTAGCCTTCGGCTCCACCCCGGTAAAATGGGGAAATGAGGCAGGTGCGGCCGGGTTCTGGCTGTAACCTGGTTGGAGGGTTCTGTTCCTGCAGGGGAGGCAGGTGTCACAGCTGATAGCACAGAGGGGAAACTGAGTCAGTCGGGGCCGAGTGCCTGCTGGAACCAAGGTCTCTGGCTGTTGGCCCTTAGTGGCTGATGTGGCCTGGGCCTGGTGACCTGGATGTGAGATGGGATGGGGTTGAGGGAAAATTTTTTTTTTTTTGAGACAGAGTTTCACTCTTGTTGCCCAGGCTGGAACTCAATAGTGTGATCTCGGCTCACGGCAACCTCCGCCTCCCGGGTTCAAGAGATTCTCCTGTCTCAGCCTCCCAAGTAGCTGGGATTACAGGCGCCCACCATCATGCCCGGCTAATTTTTGTATTTTTGTAGAGACGGGTTTTCACCATGTTGACCAGGCTGGTCTCGAACTCCTGACCTCAGGGGATCTACCCTCCTCCGCCTCCCAGAGTGCTGGGATTACAGGCGTGAGCCACCACGTCCGGAGGGGGAAGAACTCCTAGGCCCTTGCCCTGGGAGCCCCGGGGCTCCTGCACTTCTGGCTGGTTTTGGTGAATGAGCAGCGCTGACTGGCAGGAGGAGGGGGTCGGGGTCTTTCCCTCTCTGTCTCCTCAGCCCCCATCCCCGCTGTGGCTCTGGAGGCTGTGCTGCCTCCGGAAACCAGCAAACGGCGTGTCCAGGGTCGGCGGTGACAGGGCCTGTGGCTGGGGGCCCTTGAGACCCAGGAAGGAGCCGGCGAGGTTGGTTTGCTTGCAGAAGCGTCTCAGGTAGAGAGCTCGGGCAGAGGCAGAGGTGGAGACCGTCTTAGGGGCTGGAGGAAGAGCCGGCAGGCCCCGATGGCCAGACCAGAGCAGTAGAGGGCCCGGGAACAGGACGAGAGGGCGGGGGAGGTGGGGACGAGGCCGTGCGGGGCCTGTGTGCTGCGGCGTTTTGAACTGACCGCTGCCGGCATCCACACGGTGACAGTGAGTGTTTTGAAAGGCTGCGCTGGGATGAGAACTTAGCCCGAAGCTTTGATATTCAGTCTGAGTCGGAGAGCCCCGGGTTCAAGTCCCGGATCCCCTGATGAGTTACTGAGGGACTCGATGGATGTGACTGCCCCCCGAGCCTCAGTTTCCCCCCCTGTAACAACAGATGAGGGTTCCCAGCACCTCTCTCACCAAGACGCTGAGATGACCAGACAAGATCCCGGCGGGGCCGGGCGCGGTGGCTCACGCCCGTAATCCCAGCTCTCTGGGAGGCCGAGGCGGGCGGATTATCTGAGGTCAGGAGTTTGAGACCAGCCTGGCCAACGTGGTCAAAACCAGTCTCTGTCTCCCAGAGCGAGACGCCATCAAAAAAAAAAAAAAAATGACCCCGCAAAAGGAAAGGGTCCCAAAGCTACAGGAATGAACAAGGAAGAGGCACGGGAACGTGAATCCCATTCAGCAGTTTTTTTCCCGAGCCTCTTTGTGGCACACAGTGAATTGAAATCCATTTGTGGTTTAAATGCCGCAGGCTTCTGGGAGGCCGTGGGGACGGCTCTCCCCTCGCCCGGGGCCCGTGTCCAGGCGTCCCCTCACGCTGAAGGCGCTGCTCACAGGCTCCGCACCTGCCCCCGTCGCCTGCTGTGGGACGCGTTCAGCGTTACGGTCTCCGCGGGGCCGGCGCTGATACTCAGGCTGCACCCACACCAGCACCCTGGGCCCCAGCCCCGCCTTCCGTCACACTCAGCTCCTCCTCATACACCCCAGACTGCGTCCGCGGACCACACCTGCTGGTGATTTTCCCTCTCACCCTGAGAACATCGCTTCTTTTCCTTTTTGTGGGGGGTGGAGGGGCGGGGTCTCGCTGTCCCCAGGCTGGAGGGCAGTGGCGTGATCTCAGCTCACTGCAACCTCCGCTGCGCGGGTTCGAGCGATTCTCCTGCCTCAGCCTCTCGAGTAGCTGGGACTACAGGCGCCGCCACCCCGGGGCTGCATTTTTGCATTTTAGTAGAGACAGGGTTTCACTGTGTTGGCCAGGATGGTCTCGATCTCCTGACCTCCTGATCCACCCGCCTCGGCCTCCCAAAGTGCTGGGATTATAGGCGTGAGCCACTGCGCCCGGCCCCAGCTGCTGCTTTTCTGTCTGTTCCTGTCCCATTCTCACCACCCCAAACAGAGACAGGTACACAGTAGGTGCCCAGTAAGTGCGCGTGGGATGGATGAGTGACAGGATGAGGGAGTGAATGCCTCGTGGCTCGGAGCTGCAGCTCCCAGAGTGGTGAGCTTGCTGTCTGACTGTGGGCTGCACCCCGGTGCAGAAACGGGGCCACGCCGCCCTGACCCCACCAGGCCCTCCTGCGGTGAGGCTGTGGGTGTCATGTTTGTGGGTTTAGTTCCCTGGGGCCGGCCCTGGCCCTCGCGGCCCAGCTCCACCTGCTCCCGGGAGACTCACTGCTGACACCGGACTCTCTCCTGGCCGACACTTGATCCTGGCCCCACTTCCAGGCCGGTGTCCGTCCGACCAGCCCGCCTCGGGCCAGGGCCCTGCGACTCCCTGGGGCGGGACAAGGGGCCATCTGTGTGGCCGTGGTGGTGGCAGGGTGTGGGAGGCCGTGAAGGTGGGGACGGTGCCTGGGCCTGTGGCTGCCAGAGCTTTGAGGGATCAGGAGGTGGCACCGGGCCCCGTGGGTGCTGCGGGGACGTCGCCTGCCCACCATGGGGACCCTCAGCTGCGACCACGCCCCACGGCTGGGCCGGTGCGTGACGGAGAGCCAGATTCCGAAGACCGGCCTGAGGAAGTCCTGTGGGACGGCCACCCTGGAGAACGGTGCGTGCCAGCCGCGGGGGACGGGTGGGACCCTTTCCTGCTCCACTTCCTCACTTCTGGGGCTTCTGGAATGTTCTGGGAGTCCAGCAGGAGGCAGGAGTTTCTGACAAGTCCTTGCCCTTCCCCAAACCTCAGTGTTCCTTCCGGCAGGATGGGTGTGGACGCAGGGTTTCCGTGCCCCGAGTGTGTCTGTCAGCCGATGCTGAGTGCTCTGCGGGCCCAGCCGTTGCCAGGGGCTGTGGGGGCAGCAGTGGGCAGAGCCGCAGAGATCGTGCGGGAGGCAGCCGTGTTCCCAGCCTGGCCCTCTGGGACGGGCACCTAGACGACACGGGTGGGGCGGGGGGCGCGGGTGCGGAGGCTGCTCTGCCAGCCGTGTCAGCTGCTGGCCTCGGTGAGGGCACGGGCCGGGCCTCAGTTTCCTCACCCACCATGAGCAGCGGAGTCAGGCTCCAAGCCGGGGCCTGAGGCTGGTTCTGTGGTCTCTCCTGACCCCTGTGGCAATGAGATTCTGCAGAAGCCACAACACATGGCGTCGTGACCCTGTATCTCTGGGAGGCCCAGGCCTCAGTCTCCCCACCGGTGACAGTGTATCTCTGCCTGGGCCTCAGTTTCCCCACCTGTGACCCTGTATCTCTGGGAGGCCCAGGCCTCAGTGTCCCCACCTGTGACCCTATATCTCTGGGAGGCCCAGGCCTCAGTTTCCCCACGTGTGACCCTGTATCTCTGGGAGGCGCAGGCCTCAGTCTCCCCACCTGTGACCCTGTATCTCTGGGAGGCCCAGGCCTCAGTTTCCCCACCTGTGACCCTGTATCTCTGGGAGGCCCAGGCCTCAGTCTCCCCACCTGTGACCCTGCATCTCTGGGAGGCCCAGGCCTCAGTCTCCCCACCTGTGACCCTGTATCTCTGGGAGGCCCAGGCCTCAGTCTCCCCACCTGTGACCCTGTATCTCTGGGAGGCTCAGTGTCGCTGCCTTTCACTGTGTATGTCTGGGAGGTCCCGGTCTCCCCGCCTGTGCCCCAGGTGAGGCCTGCTACCCCAGCCTTCCCTCTGTGATCCGTGTCTGACTCACAATGCCGGCCTCACACTTTGTCCACGGAGGGCGGCAGCCTCTGGCTCCCCAGACCCCAGCCGTCACCATGGAGGGAGAGGGGAGCCCAGGCTGAGGCTCAGGAGCTGGGTCTAGGGCTCCTTCCTCGGGGAATCTGGGCCCAGGCAGTGACCTGAGGGCTTTGGGCTGCAGGCTCGGGGCCAGGCTTGTACGTCCTGCCGCCCACGGTGGGCTTCATCAAGCACGACTGCACCAGGGTGGCCGGCCCCGCCTACTCGCTCGTCCGGAGGCCCAGTGAGGGTAAGGCAGGCGGGCAGGTGGCGGGTGGCGGGGGGCTTCCCTGCTCCTCCGGTCTCCCCCTAGAAGCACCGAGGGGTCTCCTTCCCCCTTAGACCCAGGCCCCCAATTAGTGGGGCAGGAAGCAGGCAGGGCCAGGCTCTCCAGCCCACTCCACCTCCTAGTTGCTGTGACACCTCAGGCAAGCTGCTGTCCCTCTCTGTTTTTTCACTGATAAGGAGAATGGAAGGAGAAAGAGCTGCAGGGAGGTGAAGACCTGTATTTCCTTCCTGTGTTTGCACTTCCTTGCTGCTTGGACTCAGGCAGATTGCTTAAGGGCTCCGCAACTCAGTTTCCGTCAACGTTAACGACAGTAACAAAAACGTTAACATTCATAATATTAAAAACAATCGGCCGGTGCGGTGATTCAGGCTGCTGATCCCAGCACTTGGGAGGACGAGGCGGGCGGATCACTTGAGGCCCCAGAGATGAGACCAGCCTGGCCAACATGGCGAAATCCCGTCTCTACTAAAAATACAAAAACGAGCCAGGCGTGGTGGTGCGTGCCTGTGACCCCAGCCGGACCATGTATGTCTGGGGGAACTGGGTTAAGAACTCGGGAGGCTGAGGCCGGAGAATCGCTTGAACCTGGGAGGCGGAGGTTGCGGTGAGCTGAGGTTGCGCCATTGCACTCCAGCCTGGGTGACAGACTGAGACAATGTCTCAAAAAAAAAAAAAAAGTTAAAAGGCCGGGGGCGGTGGCTCACTCCTGTGATCCCAGCTCTTTGGGAGGCTGAGGCAAGCGGATCCCTTGAGGTCGGGAGTTTGAGACCAGCCTGGCCAACATGGAGAAACCCTGTCTCTACCAAAAGCACAAAATTAGCCGGCGTGGTGGTGCGCCCCTGCAGTCCCGGCTACTAGGGAGGCTGAGGCAGGAGAATCGCTTGAACCGGGAAGCAGAGGTTGTGGTGAGTTGAGATCGCGCCGCCGCACTCCAGCCTGAGCGACAAGAGTGAAACTCCATCTCAGAAAAATAAAAAAAATTAGGAAAGAAAAAACCGTAGCCACATCGATGCGCAGTACTTGGTAGGTGCTCAGTCGGATGTGAGGCTGAGCCCGGGCCTCTCCGCCACCTAGACTGTGGCTCCCAGGCCCGGCCCATCTCACTGGGCTGCCCTGAGCACAGCGTGGCCGTTCCTGGCCACGGCACAGGCAGGTGCAGTGGGAGCGGAGGCAGGTGTGGGGCGTGCCGGTGCACGGTGCCAGGGGCTGCTGGCCCCTCTCCCCGCGTGGCACCTGCTCCTGTCCAGAACGGGCGCAGGGGCTGCGACAGGCTCCGACGGAGTGAAGCAGCTCAGGGGTAACCGCCTGCCTGGCGCACGGGGAGCCCTCCGTGGTCATTGGTGGCACTCCTACCACGGGCCGGCGGGTCTCACTCTCCCAGATTCCATCAGTCCATTCAATACGGCAGCTCCGAGGTCCCAGCTGGGCTGGGAGCAAGGTTGGAAGGGTCTTGGGTGGGGATTTAGATTTATATGGACGGAGGCCTCCGGGAGGGGCGGCCGGGGGAGGGGCGGCCGGGGGAGGGGCGGCCGGGG